>NC_134862.1:50267142-50570579 GCF_049852395.1 Peromyscus maniculatus bairdii | reverse complement strand
CATATATTATAAAGGGTTGACACAGTAAAAGACATTTTTCAGAAATTTAGAGAATTCCATTTGAACTTGATTTAGCTGTGTTTATCAGAAAGTCTTAATTGGTTCTTGGATTCTTTGGGTCAAGAATTTTTCTCTCCACATTACTGCTCTGTCTCTATCTTGTAGCCTAGAACGCCAAGCATCTAACATTTTTTCCTTTTATTTATATAGTCATTAATTATTTATTTTTGTGCTACTGGGAATTGAATACAGAGCACCACAAATGCTAAGCAAGTACTCAATAATTGATTTAAGGCCCCAGCCTTTTATGCATTTTATATTTTTTGAGGCACTATCTCAATAATTGTCTAGTGTCATTGAACTCATCCTGTAGCCCAGGCCTACTTTGAACTTTTGAACCTTCTCCCTCATCTCCCAAGTAACTAAAATAAAAAGTTTGAACCATGAGGCCCGGCTAAAAATTCAATAACATTTTGTACTAAATGCAAAGTATTTACTCATGTATTTAGTGTTGCATTAAACAACACTTTTAATAAGTTGATTAAATGTATGCAAAAATAATGATATAATTATTTCTTAATATATACAATATCTTTGCTACATTCAAACATGTTATTTTAATTTGCTTTTTATTTTAATGAAAAAATCATTGTAGATGAATGTTTTTACAAAACAGAATTTGAATATGCAAAAGGATGAAAAGGAAATGTAAACTTAACAGGATTAATTTTCATGTATAACAAGTGACTATGAAATTTTTTTGACAGTTGAGAGTGATTGAACCAAAATGTCTGTGACTCAGTCCTAAAAACTTATCAGGCCACCTTAAAAAAGATACTAGGGCCAGGAGAGACTAGGGTCTGGGGAGACCAGAACCCATGCAATGCTAGATCAGTGATGGTTGGTACAAAACTTCTAGGATAATTGACTATATTACCTATCTTTGGTCTTCCAATTAAACCTCATGTCAGGACCCTAAACATTGACTTGGGAAGGCATCACTGGATATCTTTGTCCCTCTCCCCACACTGAATAAATCCTATAATACCTTTCACTATTTCAATAAATATTAGTAACTATAGTCAATCAGCCTCTCACCATTTAGTATCAGCTTCTTTGTTGTATATGTTCATAGAATCTAGATTTAAAACCATCTGTGTTTGTGTGTGTGTGTGTGTGTGTGTGTGTGTGTGTGTGTGTGTGTAAGTAATGAACTATAAAAGAGATAATGAGGAGGGAGGAAAAGATCTTAAGGGAGGTGGGGAATGTTGGGATATGTGTGTGTGTGTGTGTGTGTGTGTGTGTGTGTGTGTGTGTGTGTGTGTGTGTGTGTAAGAAGAAAACTGAATTAATTCTCTATGATTGTCAGTTAGGGTTGTCAGTTTTACTGGAGCACACCTCTATGTGGCTCTGTGAGAACTGTCCCGATTAAGGGGTAAGGCCCTTCCCTGGAGTGGGCATTCCAATTCTGTAGTGATTCACACACAGAGGTTAGAATGCAAAATAATGCTGTGTTTGTCCTGATTAGTTTGCTTCTTGTATGTAACTATGTCAACTCTCTTGCTGCTGCTGCTGCTGCTGCTGCTGTTGCTGTCTTTGCTGCAATCCAAACCAAACTTCTTTGGCATTCCAAAGCGAACTGACCACCAGCAGCTCTCTGGGAATCCTCATAGTCTTCATTCAATTTGCTGATGTATTAAGCTTTGTGTATTGAGCAATTGCATGACATCAACTGTTAGACTAGCCAGTCCATATCACACAGGCCACTTTAATAAATTCCCTTTGAAATAAATATTCCTTAGACTGGTTCTCTTCTTCTAGAGATACTCCAAAAATGAAAATAAACAAAAAAAGAAAGTAAAGAAACAACAAGCTGGAGGAAAGGTTAGAATCAGCTGGAGGAACAGGAGGGTTTGGGGAGAAATGACGGAGGAGAATGAATAAGAACACCTACAATGGCATAAACACATGAAGATGCTGTGACCAAACCCATCATTTTCTAGGTTAACCTAAAGTATTAATTTTTTAAAAAGATGACAGCCTACATATTTTAATACAACGGACACCTTAAGAACAGCATCATTTTTATTTTAGAGCATGTTAAGCTCTTTGGAAACTGTGACTTAACCCTGGGAACCTGGACTTAACATCTGAAGTATAAGGACAACGTTAATTTAATTCTAGGATCTCACTATACAGCTGTTATGTTACTGCATTTATGTCCTGTGTTTCTGTAATAATTTATGCAACAACTGCTTTTCAAAAAGATCATAAAAAAGATTTTAAATATAAATCTAGAGTAACTCAGTTTTACTTTGTTTTGCCATTGCATAGTAAATTTAAACAGACCATTTTTCTTTCAGAATAAGAGCCTCTGGACACATGGCAGATTTTCTTCTTTAATAAACAGTTGGTTGTCTAAATTAAAGAATTTGCTGAGCTTGATAATGAGTCCAGAAACGTAGAAAGCTCTTTTCTATTACTTAATAAGGTATTTAGGGTCTTTTTTTTTTTAGACCAATGGAAGTCACATGATGTCAATCTAAATAATTATGCATTTTAATCATTATTTAATTTGTGTCACTCTTTAAATTTAGCAAATAAGACAAGATAACCCTATACTTCTTAGGAATATAGTACACATATTTTCCCCACAACAAAACATTGAAAGTATCCCAACAACAGAATACACAAAAATATTACTATAAAAAATTTAACATGAACTGCCCAACGGCCTTATTAATAAAAAACCCAGAGCCAGATATTGGGGTAAAAGCTGAAAGACCAGAGAGACAGAAAGCAACCCACTAGTTCTTATCCCCTGCAAAATCCTCCTTCAAAAGAGAGTGAGTTCCTGTTTCTTCATGCCTTATATGCCTTTCTCTATCCAGACATTCCCTTTCTGGGATTAAAGGTATGTGTGCTTCCCAGTACTAGAATTAAAGGTGTGTGCTACCACTGCCTGGCTCTGTTTCCAGTGTGGCCTTGAATTCACAGAGATCCAGACAGATCTCTGCCTCCAGAGTGATAGGATTTAGGGTGTATGCCATCACTGTCTGGCCTCTCTGTCTAATGTAATGGCTGGCTCTGTCCTCTGATCCCCAAGCAAGTTTATTAGAATACACAGTATATCACTATATTTCCCCTTTTTTGTCTAAAATAGGTTATAATTAAAATAAGAAAAATTATATACAGTAAATATATGCAATATACACAGTTAAGAATATTAACAATGTTCACTCCATTAACATTTGACAAATTCAAACAAAAAACTCCATTATTTATCCCATCTTGGTGAGTAAAAAAATGTCCCTAATTCACTTTCTATCCTAAATTATATTACCAACTGAAAACTATTTTTTGATGTCTTTTGAACTTACACACTTTACACCTCTTTAGTGAGTTTCTTTTCTGAGTTTGTTAACAAGGAAAATTACAACTATCTATTCTTCAACTAACAAGGAAAATTATAACTATAACTGTCTAGTCTTCCACTCCCTCAGAGACCTGAGAAGGAAATAATACTGAGTGAGTAGGAAATGCAAACAAGTGACTTCCAAAAAAATGTGAGTAATGACCGAGACAGCTGGCTGCCTGGACAGTCACCCAAGTTTTCTCTGCAATGTTGGCGCATCCATCTTTGGCCAGCAGGCCTAGCATATCTGACAGATTCATCTGTGAAGCAGGATTTTTTAAATGCTTTTCTAAAATAATGCTTATTTATCAGAATATAATCATTGTCATATTTCTGATCTATAAACTGTAGTCATCACTTAGTCTCCACATCAGTTCTAATATATAAACACCCTGTATCATACTCTGCAAGCTTTATAAATATTCTCAGTCCTCAGCTCTGTTCAGATGTTTTCCCTGCTTGACTCTCCCTTCTAATTTGCATTGCATCTTCTTCTTCACAAATGCATCGGTTCTTTTGAACTGATCTCCTCTACATCTATTGCTAAAACATTGAATAGTTCTTTACTATTTGGTGGAAGCCAATCAACCTGCTCATATCCTCTCTGTTGAGTTTCAGTGTGCAAATTGAATTTAGTCTCTCATCCACTCACTCCAACATTTTTTTTTGCAGATGGGTCCAAAACTAAAGGGTAAAAGAAAGTCCTTAAAGGAAAGAATGGCAACGATATAACCACATAATAACCAACCAATTTATGTGAAATAAATTTAAATAACAGGATTCTTGATCCTTATCCTGAAAAAGAATCACTCCTTTAATGTGAAAAGATACTATATAAAATCCTAAGTGGAAAATTGTTAATAATATTTGGCTGAAAAATTCTAGCAGTGAGGCATTCTCTAATACATGAAGTGATAATTTTATTAATGCAAATCTTTGAAATTAGACAGTTCTATTAATATTTATTCACATTCCTTACAAACCATGAGATATAAAAAGATAATAATGAGTTAAAATATATCATAAGCTAAACAAAATAAATAATAACATACTTGATTTAAAAAACAGAATAGGATAAAAAAGAGTGGAAGACACGCTACAAACAATCTAGACCAGAATGATGGCTTTTGGTGAATTGACTAAGAACTTTATAACATTTACAGTAAGGAATCAGCAGACTTTTAGTTCATTTTGTGTTCTATTCTTATTTCAAAGGAGTTTGCACATGTGTGTGTGTCTTAGTGCAAGTGCATGCGTGTGTGTGTGTGTGTATGTGTGTGTGTGTGTACATTTGTATGTGTAGGTATATCTACCCATGTGTACAGATACCAGAGGGAAATACTGAATGTCTTATATATCTTTAAACCTTTCAAAGGCAGGGTCTTTCACTGATACCAGAACTCAATAGTCAGCTAGATATGACAGACAGACAGTCCTAGGGATACCCATCCACCACCCCACCACCTCAAGTACTCATAACCACATTCGGCTTTTTACATGAGTTGAACTCTAAACATAGGCCTTCATGCTTGTATAGCTAACCATCTCCACTGAGTCATCAACCTGCTCTTCATTTCAGAGTATTTTATCTGGAATATGACAGTGTTTTCAGTATTATTTGGTCTCTTTTGTTGTCTAAGATCATAATTCACGCAACTATGTAAATGATTAATACTTTACCTATTGTTGTATGGTATTTTGTTTGTGTTCTGACAAATAAAGCCTTCCTAGAGATCAGAGGGCAGAGCTACCCATAGTTAACCATAAAGGCAAGGCAGTGGTGGCACACACCTTTAATCCCAGCACTTGGGAGGAGGAAGCAGGAAGATCAGGAGTTCGAGGCCATCATGAGCAACACACGATTGAGCCAGTCTAAAAGAGCTGGGTGGTGGTGGTGCACGACTTTAATTCCAGAACTAAGGAGTTGGAGATAGGAATATAAGGCAGGTAGAGACAGGATCTCAGCCCCCTTTTCTGTCTGAGGATTCTTAGAGATACAATGTCTCTATTAGCTACTGCTTTACTTCTATAATCTTTCAGCTTTTACCCCAATATTTGACTCCAGGTTTTTATTGATAAGACTAATTAGGATCACACTTCAACCTATATTCTATCATATTGTCTATTTAATACAAAAACATCAAAACAAAGACTTTGAGGTATAAAAGCACACTATTTCTAAGAAAATGTTTATATTAATTAGTACTTCAAAGATTACAATATAATAAAATAATTGATTGTATGTTCATATATGGCATAAGACTAATATAAACTTTGTAAACTCATTTTGTATAGTCTCCATTCAAAATAATTTTTAGACTGGTACTGACTATGTAGTTCATGCTAACCTCAAAGTTACGATCCTCTTGCCTCAGTCTTGGGAGTACTGGGACTACAAGCTGCTATGTCCAGCCAAGAAAGTACATTCTCACAATGGTTTCAAATATACAAAAGCAGCCAAATAACCTTTATTGTCTGCACTTGTTTATTATTTGATAAATCCTTCAAATTATTCTGCAGGAAGTATAAAATCTAGGGATAAATATTTGTAAAAATAATAAAGGAGATGTTATTTACTAGCTATGTTTTTCAAAAGGAAATGATCTATACTTAAAGGTTATGAAAAATTATTTTTTTCATATCATATCATATCTTTATTCAGAGAGGTCTCACTGAATGTACAATAAATGTCAATGAAGAGACCAGTGTAAAATGTGATTCATCTAAGGTACTGCCATCATTTCCAGTGGAGCAGAAGTGAAGAGACTGTGAAGAGAGAACATAAGTACCTATTTCCTTTATTGGTAAAGTTCACATTACATCCTGTCACATTTGCTAATGGTATGCTGATGTATGGTGCTTTGCAATAATCACATCTTTACATACATAACTTTAATATCAGTTCCCATTAGACTTTTATCCCAAAATACCTATTTGTGTATATGTATGTTACCATTAACATTTTATCCATTATGATATGTTCAAAATATGCTGAATATCCTAATTTATAAGATTTTCATCACTGTTTTGACATGATTAACTGGCTAGTTCTATGAACTGAGATCACTTTCACATTGCAAATACCCTTAGTCTTTCTTTGAACACCTAGGGGTTCCACATTTAATGCTAAATGATTCTGATCTTTTCTTTAAAATGAACAGTCTTCTATTGTTCTAAGTACATAGTATGAACAGACATATTCAATGCTGTCTTGTAATGGGATCCAATAAACTCAATTAGATAGCAGAAATCATTTTTTTCCTTTTTTTAAAATTTATTTTACAATACTATTCAGTTCTACATGATAGCCACAGATTCCCTTGTTCTCTCCCTTCCTGCCCCCTCCCCATCCCCCCAGCCCACCCCCCATGCCCACCTCCTCCAGATCAAGGTCTCCCCCAGGACTGGGATCGACCTGATAGACTCAGTCCAGGCAGGTCCAGTCCCCTCCTCCCAGATAGAGCCAAGCGTCCCTGCATAAGTCCCAGATTTCAAACAGCTAACTCATGCAATGAGCCCAGGACCTGGTACCACTGCCTAGATGTCTCCCAAACAGATCAAGCCAATCGACTGTCTCACCTATTCAGAGGGCCTGATCCAGTTGGGGGCCCCTCAGCCTTTGGTTCATAGTTCATGTGTTTCCATTCATTTGGTTATTTGTCCCTGTGCTTTATCAAACCTTGGTTTCAACAATTCTCGCTCATATAAACCCTCCTTTCTCGCTAATTAGACTCCCAGCGCTCCACCAGGGGCCTAGCTGTGGATGTCTGCATCCAGATTCCTCAGTCCTTGGATGGGGTTTCTGGCACAACTATTAGTGTGTTTGGCCATCCCATCACCAGAGTAGGTCAGTCCCGGGCTGTCTCTCGACCATTGCCAGCAGTCTTTTGTGCAGGTATCTTTGTGGATTTCTGTGGGCCTCTTTAGCTCTTTGTTTCTTCCTTTTCTCATGTGGTCTTCATTTACCATGGTCTCCTATTCCTTGTTCCCCCTCTCTTTTCTTGATCCAGGTGGGATCTCCCACTCTCTTTCCCTCGACCCTCACCCTTCATTGCTCCCACTCATGTCCAGGCTGTTCATGTAGATCTCATCCATTTCTCCGTGTCTTTCTTGGGGTCCTGTTTTCCAGGTAGCCTCCCTGGTGATGTGAGTAGCAGTCCAGTCATCCTTGTTCCACATCTAGCATCTTCCTATGAGTGAGTACATACCACATTTGTCTTTCTGAGTCTGGGTTACCTCACTCAGGATGATTCTTTCTAGATGCATCCATTTGCCTGCAAACCTCATGATGTCATTGTTTTTCCTCCGCTGAGTAGTATTCCATTGTGTATATGTGCCACAATTTATCCATTCTTCAGTTGAAGGGCATCTAGGTTGTTTCCAGGTTTGGGCTATTACAAACAATGCTGATATGAACATAGCTGAGCAAGTGCTCTTGTGGTATGATTGAGCATTTCTTGGGTATATGCCCAGGAGTGGTATAGCTGGATCTTGGAGGAGATTGATTCCCAATTTTCTAAGAAAGCACCATATTGATTTCCAAAGTGGTTGTACAAGCTTGCATTCCCACCAGCAGTGGAGGAGAGTTCCCCTAGTTCCACAACCTCTCCAGCATAAAGTGTCTTCAGTGTTTTTGATCTTAGCCATTCTGACAGGCGTAAGGTGGTATCTCAGAGTTGTTTTGATTTGCATTTCCCTGATGATTAGGGATGTTGAGCAATTCCTTAAATGTCTTTCAGTCATTTGAGTTTCCTCTGTTGAGAATTCTCTGTTTAGTTCTAAAGCCCATTTCTCAATTGGACTGTTGGTCGTTTTGATGTCTAATTTCTTGAGTTCCTTATATATTCTGGATATCAGTCCTCTGTCACATGTGGGGTTGGTGAAGATCTTTTCTCATTCTGTAGGCTGTCGCTTTGCTTTGTTGACCGTATCCTTTGCTCTACAAAAGCTTCTCAGTTTCAAGAGGTCCCATTGATTGATTGTTTGTCTCAGTGTCTGTGCTACTGGTGTTATATTTAGGAAGTGATCTCCTATGCCAATGCGTTCAAGACTACTTCCTACTTTCTCTTCTAGCAGGTTCAGAGTAGCTGGATTTATGTTGAGGTCCTTGATCCACTCGGACTTAAGTTTTGTGCACAGTGACAGATATGGATCTTTTTGCAGTCTTCTACACGTTGATATCCAGTTATGCCAGCACCATTTGTTGAAGATGCTTTCTTTTTTCCATTGTACACTTTTGGCTTCTTTGTCAAAAATTATATGTTCATAGGTGTGTGGGTTAATGTCAGGGTCTTCAATTCGATTCCATTGGTCCACTTGTCGGTTTTTATGCCAATACCAAGCTGTTTTTATTACTGTAGCTCTATAGTAGATCTTGAAGTCAGGGATCTTGATGCCTCCAGAGGTTGTTTTATTGTACAGGATTCTTTTGGCTATTCTCGGTTTTTTGTTTTTTCATATGAAGTTGAGTATTATTCTTTCCAGGTCTGTGAAGAATTGTGTTGGTATTTTGATGGGGATTGCATTGAATCTGTAGATTGCTTTTGGTAAGATTGCCATTTTTACTATGTTAACCCTGCCTATCCATGAGCATGGGAGATCTTTCCATTTTCTGACATCTTCTTCAATTTCCTTTTTCAGGGACTTAAAGTTCTTGTCATATAGGTCCTTCACTTGCTTGGTTGGTGTTACCCCAAGGTATTTTATGTCATTTGTGGCTACTGTAAAGGGTGATGTATCTCTAATTGCCTTCTCAGCTTCTTTGTCCATTGTATATAGGATGGCTACTGATTTTTTTGAGTTGATCTTGTATCCTAGCTAGCAGAAATTATTACCTGCACATGGAAAGCTGAAAAACAACTAGAATGCTTAGAAGTTTGCATCTTGAAGACTTTTGCTTATTTTTAAGAACATGCAGTTGCCAGTCTGGTAGGGAATTGGAAAGAAAGGCTATAGGTCCCTAAGACCACAAATGTAGGGATGAAACTGTAAGAGAGCCAGGTTAATTAAATGTTTTCCTTTATAAGCATTGCTGAGGTCATGGTGTCTCTTCACAGCAACAGAAACCCAAACTAAGATAGTCTATAACAGAAATGAAGGTTTTTCTGCTCTCTTAATAAGTAAGAATTTTAAAAGATTTATATCTTAAAATCTGCTTTTAATTCTAAAAATCTATAACACATATAACCTGCGTTTTTTTTTTTTTGGCATACAATAGCCTTCTAAAGGAGTTTGAGCTCCCAGGGATAATGATATCATCATGTCATACCTCAGGAAGGACATCTTCCAAATCCTAGTTACACTGTAAATACAATTGCTTCAGTTCCAAAAATTTACATTTTTCTTATTTTCTCTTTTGCATCCATTAGTTTTATATTCAAAATCTTTGAAGAAACTGGCATTTCAAGGATAATATGAGAGCCAATAAATAATAATTATAAATTCAATTGAAATTAGAGTGAATACATCAGCAGAGGCACTAGAATTTTTTGATAGATAAAACACAAAAATCCTATATAAAATATGGAGTAATATTTAGCTATATTAGAAATAATACCTTAGCTTACTAAGTTCAATATTTTATGAGAAACCACTGCTTAGTTTGTAGTATTTATGAGACTGCCATAATGTTACAACAATTTAATATGTTATAACATATATAACTTATATTATAAGAAGACATTTAACAGAATAATACAAACAAGTTTTATGGTCCTATGCATCAGAAAATTTATTTCTGTTGTTTCTTCTATGATTAACAAAGAGATTATGCAGTGATATTTAATAATTCTACATTAATATTTTCACCTCTTCTTTGTGGTAATTCTTGTAATGATCTCTTCTTCAGGTTCATTACCTAGGAGTATTAGTTACCAAAAGAAGATAAACTGAAATGTGGTCTTAGTTCTTAAGTTATAAGAAAAGTCAGAGAACAGGAAGAATAAAAATAATTTCTATACAAGGGAAATGGGCAGCCCACACTTATCCAGAAAATAAGATCGGGGGGGGGGGATATTTCCTTATATTGCATTTAATAGTAAGGTCAAAAGATAACTATCCTGCAACTGAGATTATATTCTATCATTTCTTTTTCCTGCCATCAATTACTCTTCAAACCACCCTTTTCCTCATCATAGATATTGAAGTTTTGTGTGAAAAGCTGGGAGGCATGAATATAATGTGAGTGCATATTATCAATTTATTATTTTTAATAAAAATCAGTGTCTGTGTTCATGTCTGAGTGTTTCAAATAAATAAGACATGTTATTTGAATATACATTCTTCAGATAAACATGGTGTTATTATTAGCATACACAATTTCAAATCAATTCTAAAATATTCTTTTGGGGCCTGCAAAATTAAAGGCCATTTACAAAACATCATTTGAAAAGCATGTGAAGTTTGAAAGAAAATAGTCCCAAAATGGAGTGGCACTATTAGGAGACGGAGCCTTGATAGAGGAATTGTGTCACTCTAAGGGTAGGCTTTAAGATCTCTATTCTCAAGCTTCTCTCTGTTTATTTTCAGTTAACTTCCTGTTTCCTGCAAGCCAAAATGTAGCCAGAACCACATCTTCCTGCACACCGCCATGCTCCCTGTAGCTAGAATTTTTCTGGGTCACAGCAGTTGCTCCCAAACAATCACAAGAAAACTTTTTATTAACTATAAATGCTCAGCCAATAGCTTAAGCTTGTTACTAGCTAAGTCCTACAACTTAAATTAAGCCATTTATATTAATCTACATTCGGCCATGTGACATTACCTCTCTTTCATCTTACACCTCCTGTTTCCTCTCCATGTCTGGCTGGTGACTCCTCTGACTCCTCCCTTCCTCTTCCCAGTGTCTTTAGTTTGGTTTTCCCTCATAACCTTATCCTGTCCACCTATTGGCCAGTTACTTTCTTTATTAAACCAATCACAGTGACATACATTCACACAGTGTAAAGCAATATTCCATACTTCCTACCATGATGATAATGAACTGAACCTCTGAAACTGTAAGTGAACTACCTCAACTAAATTATTTATGAGTTTCCATGGCCATGGTGTCTCTTCACAGCAATGAAAACTCTAAGACAAGGCATGTAAGTAATAGAGTCCACACCAAGTGCCTCACCAATTTAATTAACTAACTTCTCTTAAAACTCTGATCTCTTCCACTTTCTCTTTCTCATATAGAATGGCATCTAAGCACGTAAGTTCATGGATTCTCAAACAAGCAACATAAATTCTATATGAAAAATAAAACATTTTTGTGTGTGTTTAGTTGCATTTCCCCATACCAAAAGCAAAATAGAAGCATTTTTGTTGCTGTTTTTTTTTATTTTCTCTTCATTTCAGCATTACTCAGTTCAGGGTTTTGATATATAGTTGTGAAGTTATTGTTTTCTATTCTGTTAGTCAAAATTGTGCTTCTAAGATTACACATAATTGGTTCAATTTCAGAAATATTCTAACTGACATTTGTACAGCAGGTTTTGTCATGGTTACAATTATTTCTCCTGGGGACATATTTGTTATTAAATTCTCTATACACATAAATCTATTGCTGGTGTTCTGCACACAGTCAAAAGTCAATTTTAAGCAAGATGTTAAAATGATTCATTATGACTTGCAAATACACATGTAAATAAAAAAATTGAAATCCATATCAGACTATGAAGTTTTCGGTGCACACACACAAACACTAGATATAGATATAGATATAAATATAGATATAGATGATATAGATATTGCATTAACTATATAATATTAGGATATCCATGTAGGGCAATATAATCTTATCTATTTGAATTGTCTACTCCAATTTTTTGTTTTGTTTTGTTTTTCGAGACAGGGTTTCTCTGTGTAGCTTTGTGCCTTTCCTGGAACTCGCTTTGGAGGCCAGGCTGGCCTCCAACTCACAGAGATCTGCCTGCCTCTGCCTCCTGAGTGCTGGGATAAAAGGTGTGTGCCACCACCGCCCACCTCTACTCCAATTTTTTAAACTTAACCTTATTTATTACGTTATTTTATATTTAGGGCATAATCTGTTAATCTTACTGATCCAACAGCACATTTTTTCACTTATATTCCTTTTTCATATTCAACTATTATTTATAAAATAATGAATATAATTTTTCATGGAAAGCTGGTGATCAATGTACATGTCACCTCTCCTGATTTAGTCAACATGAAGTAGCCTTTATAACTGGGTTTTGTTCTAAAACGTTTGACATAGTTTTATTCTTTTTACTCTTTTTTTTTCTACATGTTATTTTTCCTCTAGCTTACATGATTATTTTTCTTGCAGTTATTTCAAATCTTGATTATTTTGTCTCAAATTTTAATTCAACTGATATTTATGACAATCTGCCACATAAGGTCTTAGTTCAGCAACAAAATTAAGAAATGCAAACTGTCTTCCAGACCCAAATATAAATCCAGATACTGATGGACATCTGATTTTTGATGAAGAAGCCAGAAATACACACTGGGAAAAAAAGACATCTTCAACATATGGCGCTGGTTAAACTGGTTTTATACATATGGAGGAATGCAAATAGAGCCTATCTTGGTTTGGGTTACTGCTGAATACTTGTTTGAGATACTGATGAAACAGCAGAATGAAAAGCAACTCATGGAGGAAAGGATTTATTTCATCTTACAACTCTCAGGTCACACTTCATCACTGGGGAATGTCAGGGCAGGAACTCAAAGCAGGAATCTGGAGGCAGGATTTAATGCAGAGGCCATGGAGCTGTGCTGCTTACTGTTTTGCTCTACATGGCTTGCTCAGCCTACTTTCTTATAGAACCCAGAACCACCAGCCCGGGGATGACCCCACCCACAATGGGGTGAGCCCTCCCCAATGATCATTAATAAACAAAATGCCTTACAGTTGGATCTTAAAAAGGCATTTTCTCAATCAAGGCTCTGTCCTCTCTGGTGACTCTAGCCTTTGTCAAATGGACATAAAACCAGCCATTATAGATCTATACCTATCACCTCTCAAAAGCCTCAACTCCAAAGTGATCAAATACCTTAATATAAAATGAGATACACTGAACCTGATAGAAGAAAAAGTTGGAAATAGCCTTAAACTCATTGGTACAGGAGAAGATTTCCTGAACAGAAAACCAATAACAAAGGTACTAAGATCAACAATTAATAAATGGGCCCTTATTAAACTGAAAAGGTTCTGTAAGGCAAAGGACATCATAATAAGTGGCAGCATACAGGATGGAAGAGGTTTTCACCAACTCCACAGCAGGTAGGAGGCTAATATCATATATATATTCAAAAAACAAGAAATAAAAAGAAAAAATAATCCAATTAAAATGGGGCACAGATCTAAACAGTGAATTCTCAACAAAGGAAATTCAAATGGCTATGAAATACTTAAAGAAATGTTCCATGCCCTCAGCTATTAGAGAATTGCAAATCAAAACTACTTTGAGGGCCCATCTACACCTGTGAGAATGGCTAACACAAAAAACACAAGTGACAGCTTATGCTGGCAATGATGTGGGCAAGGGAAAAACTCATCCATTGTACCTATGAGTTTTCAGTAATACAGTTGCTCAGAAAGATGGGAAGAAATCTGCCTCAAGATCCACTTATGCCACTCTTGGGCATATACCCAAAAGATCCTTCATCCTGCTGCAAGGACACTTGCTCAACTATGTTCATTAATGCTCTAATAATAACTAGAGATTAGAAACAATTTAGATGTCCCTCAACAGAAGCTTTGATAAAGAAAATGTAGTACATTTACACAATGGAGTATTACTCAGCTGTTAAAGAAAATGACATCATGAAATTTGCAGGCAAATGGATGGAACTAGAAAAAAAAAAAGCATCCCATATGTGGTAAAGTAGAGCCAGGAAGATAAATATGGAATATATTCACTTATATGTGGATATTAGCCAATGAGTAAATGATATCCAAGCTAAAATCTATATATCAAAAGAGGATAGGTACAGAGGAAGGGGGTAGGGAAGAACACTGGTAGTGGAGGAATAGAATAGATTGTACGGGTCAGGAATAAGAGGATCATTTGGAGAGCGGTAGGAAGATGGGGTAGAGGAGGGAATTTAGGGAGAGACAGCTAGAATTGAAGGGCATTTGAGGCATGATAGGGGATCCTAGTACAGTGTAAACATCCTAAAATAAATGAAGACAATACTAATGAAGTCTCCAAATAAAGAGGAAAACAGTCTCAACTAATCGTCTCCTGTCACCAAACAAAATTCCAGTACAGGGAGTAGGCTATATCCAAGTGAATTATTGGTCAAAGGGGTTCCACAGAAGTCTCCAAACAACCCAGGCTGTTGCCAAGAAAATAAGTTGCTCTCCACAAACTGACACCTATGTCCCATTGTGGAAGACAACACCCACACAATTCATTGAACATGGAAAGAAAGATTAAGCTGGTGCCTGCATAGAATCTTGACCTCCATGTTCTTGTGTTGTTGGTACCAGAAGGTGGTCTGCAGGGTACCAGAAGTGAAATGTAAACACCATTCCAGCCACAAACCCATTTATCTATAATCTGTTCTCCCTGAAAAATGTGATAAGACAGTGGTAGCATAAACTTTGTGAGAGTAAACGTCTGATGTGATGTCTGATTTGACTTAAGATGCACTCCATGAGATGGAACCCATACCTGACACTGTTTGGATAATTAAGAAACAGAGTCTAGATAGCCCAGAGACCTAGGGTAAAACCAAACACTATTGGTTTAAGAAAAAATAGAAAATAACGAAGTAAATAACAACAGATAGCATCTTCAAATTTGCTGAGAGTAGAATTTTATTTGTATTTGCCAAAAATATAAAGCTAATTCATTTTGATGGCTACATATCCTAAACCAATATATTGCCCATGATAAATCCATTTGTTAACTAAAAGAGACATTGATAGTAACACAAAATTCAGGACAGAGGGCTGGTGAGAGGGCTCAGTTGTTGCAGGATATTTGATCATACTGTGGCCCATCAAGATTGCATTATTTAAATGAAATCATTCATTGATGAAGAGGCAGAGCAAGAAACCAGTTGACTGGTAGTAACCATAGAGAGTAAGGGGAAGTGGGAGGTTTATGCAGAGTCCATGGAAGGGTGCTGCTTACTTACTTGCTCCTCATAACTTGTTCAACCTGCTTCCTTATATAGCCTGGGACCACCAGCCCAAGGAGGTCACCACCAACAATGGGCTTGGCCCTCTTTCATCAGTCTCTGATTTAAAAAGGCCTTACAGCCAGATCTTATGGAGGCTTTTTGCTCAGCTGAGGCCCTGTCTCTCCTGTGCCTCTAGTTTGTGTCAAGTTGGCATGAAACTAGCCAGCACATCCATCTCCTATATTATATATTTTCACAGGATCAAAGATTCATCTTTTATCCAACCAAGAATATTAGCACTTTCTAGTTAAAAATATTTTTACATTGATATCAAACTATCACTGGCCCCATCCTAACTCACCTGGAAGTTTAATCCCTACTGTAACAGTATAAAGAGATTGGATGTTAATCAATGGTTAGGCAATAATGCCCTTTCTTTAATGGGTAGAATAAAATCAATGATGTTTGGTTTCAAAATTTCAGAACAAGTTTCCATTTCCTGTCAATTCATGTAGCCAGGCATTTTATATTATGCAAAATACATTAAGATATATCACAGTTTTGAAAATAAATCTCTTCTCTAAACACAAGGTCCATTATTTCATGTCTGGTGAATGAGGAAATAAATGAATGAGAATATTAATTAATTACTTACATGTACCATAAGAAATGCCTTTTATAAAATTACAAGTTTAGGCATTGTATCCTTCAGGTGTGATTTCATCTTTAATTTCCAACTTCAAATATAGGTGCCAATTATAGAAACTTAGAGTTGAAAGCTTCAGTAATATGATTATTTTGCATTTCAATTACTTGGTGACCGTGAGGTAGAGAAATAAGAAATAGGCACAAGGGAGAATGAGAGAGAGAAATTGAGAAATTGAGAGAGAGAGAGAGAGAGAGAGATGTGATTCTCCTCAAATAAATGCTAAGAACGATAACATAGCCAAAGATAAAATATAATAATCTGAAACAGAAAATAAACAAGAATTTTTATTTCGTTTGCAATGTAGTGCAAAACACTGAGTTATACTAAAAGAAAAATTGTACATGAAATAATAATGGCAAACATTGACTTCATGCACCATACCAAAATATATTATTATAGCATGCAGGAAGATTTTTTTCCATGTATTAAAAATAAAAGCAGAACACGATAATCCCTTTACTCCTGTGGTATAATATATTATGGATTTTGTAGAAAAACTCAGTAAAAAATCATTTGGCACATGTGTCTGATCATTAGTAATATATAAGTGGAGCTATAAGAAATAAACATTGGAAGCAAATCCTTAGCTATTTTTCTTCAAAAATTCTCCTATGAACTGATGGTAGGTGTTTATCTTTTCTAAGAGAAAATGATTTTTGTTCTTAAGTTTCTTTTTTGTAGAGTGCCTGCACACCTATTGTGCTTTTACTTTTCTTCTTCACCAACACGGCCCCATACTGTCTAAAAGAATAGTTCCCCATATTTCATACTGTTTAGACTGTGGAGTTATTGATTAACTTTGTATTTATTATTATAACTTTATTCCTGCTTATATCTTCTCAGCTTTGGGTATATATGCTATCTGTGGTCAATCCATAGAAATTATTTAGAATATGGAACAAAATTTTAATCATACTAATTCGCATAGTAACTGCTTAACAGATAATGTGGCCTATGATATTTGATTCCTTATCTATAAAAATGGAGATGATAAAGATATATAGCTTATAAAACTATAATAGTTATTTTAGAAAGTACATATAAAACTATCAGAAATGTTTTAAATGGTAGATATTTTCTTTATCACATAAAAATAGTAGATTTAGTAAAAAAAATAATAAATTGTATGCATAAGGAACATTTACTTCACCTGGTATTTTATTTTATACAATTGTTGTGCAGTTGAAAAGAGAAATGTTTTCTTATTAGCCAAGATGTAGTTTTAATAATTAAACTAATATTTTACTCTGAAAATCATGATCTCTAAAAGTAATAGGATTAAATTTTCCATCTTGTATCTAATGGAATAAGGTAAAATTGGAAACTTCTTTTATCACCTGGTTCAGAACTAAAATCTGAAGCTTAAAATTGCATGTAAGGCTTCTAATCTGAAATGTCTCCACAAGATAATAACATCAGTGTGTAGGAAAAGACTGATGAAATGCCACAGACCACTGATCAACAACTTGTTCTTAATCTACTCCCCATCATATAAAGGATATTATAAAATAAATAATAATTTGAGTGGCTATTTTCTGTAACTATCATGGGAAAATTGTGACAATAGTGGCACTTATCTGAAACTAAAGATGCAAAAAAGTGATTAAAAATTTTAAAGAGAAAATATGCATTAACTCAAATGTATGATGTCTACGTCAAGAGGATTTCTGAAACTGGGAGAGAATCATTGAAAAACCAAATGTAAGCTCCCTTTCTGAGTTATTATTCACAGCAGTTCACACATAGAAGTTTAGAATATTTATGTAGGATTCCTCTGTCAGGTGGAATCAGATTCATCCTATTACCATTAATTTACAAGCTACATATTAACTTCAACTATGCTGTGAAGAATTTAGTGATTAATTTATAGTATGTTTTCTTGTTACAAAATCAAGAAGTTGTTTTCTCGATAAAGATCTAATAGAAGTTTAAAGATGCTTATACTCTACATCTAGAAAACAAGCAGCTAACACAGTCTAATCTGTCCATGCTTGTCCCTTAATTAGGATTATCCCAGATGGGAAGGGATTGTCCTACAGTTCACAGCACTTGACTGTGAGTTCATTTTCCTTGTGCTGTCAATAGAAGAAAAGCTTATTTTCATTGAAGTACCCTATGATATTAAGAGAAAGGCAGATGGCAGACACCAGTCTTTGACCTTCCAAACTATAATGAACTCATGTTGCAAATACACTGAATTTCCAGTCACCTCCTGCTGGCCTTTTGGAATTAGCATTGAAGGAGAAGGAAACTACCTCAGCATAATATAATATACCAACATCTGCTTAGAAAGAAATCCTGACTTTGATCACACATTTGTATAGCACTTAGAAATGTTCTTATAGAGACTGAAGGATGTACTGGGAATTCCAGAACACATCTGTGGCAAAATCCTAAAGACTTACTAGGATAAGGCAGTAATTCTATTTATAATTATGATTGGTTAGCACAATTATTATCATTCAGAGACAACAGATAAAACTCGGAGACAGCAGGAAGTGTCAGGCTAACATCCTTCTAAGTACTCATTAAATCTTCATAGCTCATCTATGCATTGTTTTATTTGACAGGTAGTACTCCAGGGAAATTAAGTAATTGAATAAAAATCTCACATCTAGATATATGTTTAAGGAATTCTAATAGCATGCCTCTAAATCTCACTACAATCCTATATCATAGAATAATATTATGCACATGAGATTGTTAGCATGGGTTAAGCCAAGGACTCCCTTCAGGTTTAGGGCAACAGATCTGAATTTCAACTTCTTTCACTGCAACAAAATGAGACACTAAACCATATCATGTGTAGAAATGATTGCTTCAGCAGAGTGTTGTATAGTTCATGTGATGAAGTATCTCAGGTTTAGTGTTCTTAAGATAAAGGAAGGCAATATAAGGTAAATGGCCATTAATGCATGTTTCATATAAAGAAAGTAAAAGGTTCCTTATTATCTTCATTGCTTTTTTAAAAACCCTGGATTATCATAATTCATGAGTTTTTTTCAGAAACTGGAATAACTTAGAAACTATAGTTTTACATCATTCTCTAAAGTATTATGATCACTGTTCAGAGCCAGAGCTATTCTGGTATATGCATATTATAGTAACAAAATCAGTCTGCAAGAACCATCTTCCCCTCTAAAGAACACACTAAGGAAATGGTATATTTCCACCAATTTCATAACTGAAGATATTCTGTGCTTTGAATGTTCATATCCCTCCAAATAATACATTCAAGCCCCAACTCTCAGCCAGTGGTATTCTGTGGTGGGTTACTTTCAGAAGTAATTTGTTTATAAAGAAAGACCCTTCATTTTAGGGATAGCATCTTTATAATAGACTCTACACATGGTCCCTTTTACTTAGAGAAGGAGAGAGACAGAGACAGACAGAGACAGAGGAGAGAGAGAGAAAGAGAGGAAATGTCTCTGAAGATTGAGCCTCTCAACAAACTGAACCTGCCAAGACTCAATGTTAGCTGTCCAAGCCAGAACTTAGCATATTTCTCATAAAACTACTGTTTATGGTATTTTGTTGGATCAATCTTTATAAACTAGAGACAATGTTTGAATTGGCAATTCCAGTTACCATCAAGTATTAGATTGTAATGAATGGTATTAGTTGTCAATTAGACTGGATTGAGATGTAACACTGATAAAACCTACATGTGTGTCTATGGGGGTGCTCCCAGAGAGCACTGACTTCTGAACAGCACGTAGGGGAATGCAAATGAGGCTTAGGTAAAACATGAACATCACCTTATATGTTGGTGTTTTAGGTTGGTGGCCTGCATGGGAAGTCCTCACTAGAAGGCAGTATGAAGTCCTACAAACCTTTTTATTTCTGGATGAGCCTATCCATCTATAATGCCATCTTCTAATGACATGAGACTCCAGTTTCTTTCCTCATTCAGCAGAACTCTGTAGCAGCTGCCTCTTAAGAAATGTCCAGAGTTTCAGCATTGAATTGTAAAACTGAGATTTCTGGCTGCCTCAGTAGACAACAACTTGGCTCTCAGCCTCTCCACTCTTTAGATAAGCATTGTAGAATCATACAGCCTGTGTCCTTAAGCTAACCATTTCCCTTTCAATAATATATATGCATATATCCTATTAACCCTGATTCTCTAAAGAATCCTGCTGTATAGACTAAATATAATCCTAAAAGTATTAATGACCATGAGCATAGAGAAACTTACTCTAATTTAGATTGTCCTATATTAAGGCTGAATTACAGAATGTAAAAGCATGTCGGACAAAGAGCAAAAACACTAAAGTTTAGAGAAAAGATGTGACACAGAAAGGCATTGAACATCCTTGTTCAGCATTTGTTTTAGATTTTGTTTGCTCACCAAACCGTAAACGTCTTCATTCTAGCCTCTACCTTTTCTTACAAATCTGGCTATTTCTGACACACCTCGGGTTCATGACTTTTGTTTTCAACAACTGGATTCTCTCAGTGGTTTGTGAATATCATTATTTTACCTCAATTTTTATAATTGTTTCATTCATACATAATGGTGAAAAGTGTTTAAGTATAATGTTCACATAGCACACAGTTGAATATTAAACAAATATGGCATAATCTGTGCTTCCCTAAAAATTTGTAGCTTGAGATGTTGAAATATTTTACAAATTGTCAAAACTCAAAACCATCATTCACAATCTGATAAGAATTATAATTGAATAAAAATATCTCCAAAGGGGCTAGAGAGATTGCTCAGCAATTAAGAGAGCCTACTGCTCTTGCAAAAGCCACGAGTTCAGGTCCCAGAGCACCCAGATGGTGTCTCACAACCCTCTATAACTCGAATATAAAGGCTCCAAAACACTCGTTTAGTGTCTGCAAGCACCATGAACGCACATGGTAGACAGATATACTTGCAGGCAAACACATCCATATTAAAAAAAAAATTCTAAAAAGTATGTCTCCAAATCCATTATCACTTATTTAATGTTTCTGATCTCTTTTGCCTTGTTATATAATAAGTGATAATGTTTGAAAGACATGATACCTTAAAAAAGAGGCATCTTGGGTAAATTTTGAATTGAAGAAAATAACATCATAACATAGTCATTTCACAAAATAATGAAATAAAATATAACATATATTAAGCTTTAACTTCATATAACATTTCCAAAAATGAACTGATACATTTCTTGGTAGTTTATCTTCCATGACACTTTATTTCAGTACCTTGGCATTTGAAATGGTCACAAGTAATTCTCTCCCATTTTGAAACTTCCATCTTTTCCATATAATAAAAAAAAAATGTTACCTACAACAACAAATTTCTGGCCTGCACACCATGAAAAATATCAGTGAATTTGAATCTGTTAGTTACTTTCTTTTCAGGGAAAGTCATTTGTTGCCAACTATAAAGTAAAACGATGATCAATGCAGAGCCCAGAAGTAGATGTTTCAAGAGTCTTTTATGCAGCATGTTAACCAGAGAACTGTGCCATTAACCATTGACTTCAGTTGCCTTGAATTAAAAGACACACACACACACACACACACACAGAGAGAGAGAGAGAGAGAGAGAGAGAGAGACAGACAGACAGACAGACAGACAGAGACAGACAGACAGACAGAGACAGAGAGACACACAGAGAGATGTATGTAAATACAATGCCTAAAACAGTTCACAAAGAAAACTGCACACTGACATCCATCTATGGGTGTTTCTGCTTTACTAATCTTTATGTCTAGAATGAGATACTTATGTATTCTCTTCCATGAAGAGCTATGCTTTCAATTATTACATTTGTCTTATGCTGAAACTAAGAGCTCTTTCAAAAGAAGAGATAGAAGTTTCATTTGTAAATGATTAAAAGTATATTTAAATGAAATATATAACTTACTAAACATTTAATTTGCAACTGTCATTCAGAAGATGCCATTGTTGTTGATTCTAAGAACTATTATATTAACACTGTAGTTTCCTTAATTCATGATCTTATTCTGTATTTTATCACAGATTCAAGAATTATTCAGAAATACTTGAGATATTTTAAGTCAATGGGCATTTCACCTATTACTTTTAAATGTATATATTTCATTCTTTAGAAAGGTTTTAGGTTCAAAATAACAGTGAACAAAAGAGCTGGAGTTGCAGTACATATTCTCTCTAAACAGACGGTGAACAGGAAGCTAGAGGAGCTGGATAAATTCTCTCTAAACAGGGCAAGAGAACTAGAGGGGCTGTGCATATCCTCTCTAAACAGGTTAATAATTTGTACATCAGAGAGAGAGAGAGATGTTGAATGAGACTGATGAGCCTGTAGAGACCCACCTTGTTGTGCGAAGTCAGTTGTTTACTGGGTGAGATTCTTGTGACTTTTAAAGGAAGAAGACTTAATTTTGACTCCCAGTTTTGGAGGCTTCTTTCCATATCTTTGGTTGAATTGTGTCTGGGCTGTGTGTGGTGAGGCAGTACAGCATGGCTGAAGCCTATAGCGGAGCCTCTGACTCAACTCATGGTAGACAGGAGGCAGAGATTGGAAAGGAGAGGAAGAGAAAAGATATGCTCTTCAAAGCTAGGCCTGTGGTGATTCAGTCCTGACAATCAGACCTCAAAACCTAATGGCTCATGTAGCACAAATATATGTATGAATTAGGACACCAATGCAATTTGCACTCTCCTCTTAATAATGCCACACTGGGGATGATGCCTTCAATACCTGGGTCTTTGGAGGAGCACTCATATCTACACCATAGCTTTCACCTTAGGTTTCATTCTTGGTATTTATTGTTCTACAGGTTGAGAATAAAATACATGCCACTTTATTTCCCCATACTAATACTGTCTGTGCTCCACTCATTAATCCCTCCCTCTCCCAAACCTCCTGCCAACATTCATCTTTTCACTGTCTTCGTAGCTTTGTCTTTTCCAAAATGTCTGAAAGATGGCATCCTGCATAACATATCCTTTCCACATAGGTGTTACACACAATTTATTTTCTTCATGACTCTGGATAACTTGATACTCCATTTCTTTGAAAATGATATGTATTCATTTGTTTATATGAAAGACACCTTGGCTCCTTTCAGTTTCTAGCAATGATGAATATGGATGCTAAAAATATGTTTATGATGTAGTTTTGAATTCCTTTTTGTGTGAGAAAAAGAATGATTGCCAATCATAGGATAGGGATATAGTTAATGTTTAAGAATCTCAAATTGGTGGCAGTAGTGGTGCGTCAGTGGTTAGGAGTAGAAACTGATTTTGCAGAGGGTCCTAGTTTGGTCCCCAGTATGCATAATGGGGGAAATACACTTGCCTATAGCTCTAATTCCAGAATTTCCCATGAACTATGAGCCTCTGAGGGAACCTGGATGCGCATGGCACACAAAAACCCATATGGCCTCACACAAATGTAAATAAATAAAAATAAATTACCTAATTTTCTTCTAAGGTGACTGTTCTACTTTTCACTCCCACCAGCAATGACTAACTTTCTTTCCTTGTACATACTCATCAATATTTTCTCTTTTCCCCTGTACCAAATTCTCATCTCAGACAATCCCTATTCACTATAGGGTTTACCTAATTGATTTTTTTCAGATAAGATTTTACAAATTAGTTTTTTCTGGGGGACACAAGCAAAATGTAGCCACCAGTGGCCAAGCAACAAAATCATTTCCTCAGAGTCTCACTTGGTGAAACACTGAGTTTATTGGACTTACTTACAGAAACATGAATGAGAGGTTACTTATAAGACTCAGTAGTCACTGTGTGTGTGTGTGTGTGTGTGTGTGTGTGTGTGTGTGTGTGTGTGTGTGTTCGTGTCTTTTCTCACTATACACTTAGGCTTCAGATTTATGTGTTGAACTAAAGACATTCATCATCAGCTTCATAGGGTTTAGATTGTAGACCTGACTAGTGCCTCCTCTCTTGTTATTATTTTCCCCCTTCCTATTTTATTGTCATATCTTAGATGCTATATAAATATGAAATATTTTCAGTACTTAATTCTTGTTTTGTTTTGTTTTTTGTTATCCATAGCAAATGTATCACAGCTCTGAGGTCAACACTTCATCCATTGTTGTTTAAGCCTTTGTGTAATAGAGAACAGTACAGATACCAAAGGTTTGCTTCACTACATGGCTTTTGGCTAGTATGGTCTACTTTAAAAATCAAAAGATATGTTGAGTTTTTAGAAAGTATTTTAATATGAGACACCTCCTTAAGCCCACCCCCTTCCTGCCTTCTTTCCTTTTGCTTCTATATGGAACTTTGAGGCAGTGCTTAACATCACAACCATCTGGAAAGATGAAAAGACATAGATAAGCACAGGAACTTAGAATATTTGGGATTACCTTCATTTCCTTTAGCAGCTAAAAGTAACCTTGAAACCTCTATGCCCAGGCATAATCAATTTCTTTCTTTTTAACCTACTAAGTGTCAGGTTTTATCAATCAATACATTTCCTTCTTTAAATAGTGGACAATTAACGTTATCCATCTTCCATTTTCTTGGGTTGAGCATAGATTAGGTTTTTTGCTTATCCCACCTGAAGAAGGCTGAGAAAAAAATCTAAAAATATAGTATGAGCTAAAAGGTTCAATTTTATTGATAATTTTCTCAATACTTTATTTGCTTATTATATCTTACCAGAATTAAACTTTCATATATTTAAAAATCAAACTTAAAGTTTGTTTTTTAATTGTTCATTTTTGCTATGGTGTTTCTACAATTCTACTTTCTCTTTAGGAAGACTTCATGTTGGTGGTTGTGGTGGTGATTCTTGTTTCAAAACATTTATGTAAAAAAATGAAGGTGTAATGATTATCCTAGTTATCAGATTGACTGAATTAAGAGATGCTGAAATTTACCTCTTGGAGTTTCTGTGGGGAAGTTTATAGACAGGACTGTCACCTGAGAGAGTAAATTAGAGAGGAAGACTATCCAGAATGTGGGTAGCACCATCCCACCAATTGGGAGCCAAAAAGGAATAAAACTTAATGGAGAAAAAGCCATGTATTCATACAACCTTCATTCTTCATAAGGATGCAGACAGATTCTGCCAATCACCAGGGTGACAGACCTAGTTTTTCCATCCTTTCAGTATAGATGACTTTGATCCACGACTCTACAAGGACTTCATGACAGGTCTATAGCATTGACAACCTCCAAATTCTAACCTCAGGCAGAGCCTTCAAACTTCTTGGATTAAGCATCAGTCAAGTTTGTTTCCTCTCCTATCTGATGATGATTATTATTGAACTATACATTTTCTTATCATATAGGCCAATAAGACAAATAATGCAATTAATTTATTTTTGTTGTATTTCCCTTCCTATATTATACCACATTAACTCTGTTCCTCTGGAGAACCCTCACTCATAGTACAATCAGCATCATTGAAAGCTCTTGACTGCCAAGGTACTATAAATACAAGGCCTTGAACAAATAACAGTAAATGTGTCTTTAGCAAAGCTATTAACAATTTTAATGTTCCAATATATAACTTGTTTAATCATAGTAAATAAAAAGAAAGTACCTTCAATAAACATGTTCTGTCATATTGATTTCTGTAAATTAAAAGCACTAAGATATAATCCCAATACTTTTCATTAATTATGTGCCTAATTAGAACTTTTAAAAAATAACATTGAAAAATCATTTAATTTTTCTGAAAACATCGATGTTTGAAACAAATTAAGCAGGAAGGAGGTTGTGTGAGTCTGCTGTTTTGTTTGCACTAGACACCTCATCCCAGGGGCATTAGGAACATCAAGCAATTCTACTCCTGTCATGCTAGAGTTACCTCCCACTGTAGTTGAGACATCTGACAAGCAACATCTCCATGCTAGAATACACAAATTCCCCAAATACACAGGCTTTCTACATTCTTAATCCAGCCTGTTGTTATTGCAAAGGAGTTTCAATATATCATGAGTTGGGAGAGGTTGGTATGGTAAGGGCTGTTCTCTCTAAAAACAACAGGATCTTCATTATTGAACAATGAAGGGCGACAGTCGAGGGAAAGAGTGGGAGATCCTAGCTGGATCAAGAAAAGAGAGGGAGAACAAGGAATAGGAGACCATGGTAAATGAAGACCACATGAGAAGGTGAGAAGGGGAGGAAGCAGAGAGCTAGGGAGGCCCACGGAGATCCACAAAGATACCCCCTCAAAAGACTGCTGGCAATGGTCGCGAGACGGCAGGAACTGACCTACTCTGGTGATGGGATGGCCAGACACCCAGATAGTGGTGCCATAAACCCCATCCAAGGACTGAGGAATCTGAAGGCAGACATCCACGGCTGGGCCCCTGGTGGAGCACTGGGAGTCTAATTAGTGAGTAAGAAGAGGATTTATATGAGCGAGAATTGTTGAAGCCAAGGTTGGATAAAGCACCGGGACAAATAACCAAATAAATGGAAGCACAGGATCTATGAACCAAAGGCTGAGGGGCCCCCAACTGGATCAGGCCACCTGAACGGGTGAGACAGTCATTTGGCTTGATCTGTTTGGGAGGCAGCTGTGCATTGGTGCCAGGTCCTGGGCTCGTTGCATGAGTTGGCTGTTTGAATCCTGGGACTTATGCAGGGACACTTGGCTCGGTCTGGGAGGGGGGAATGGACCTGCCTGGACTGAGTCTACCAGGTCAACCCCGGTCCTCGGGGGAGACCTTGATCTGGAGGAGGTGGGAATGGGGGGTGGGCTGGGGGGAGGGGTGGGCGAGAGGGGGAGAACAGGGGATTCTGTGGCTATTATGTTGAACTGAATGGTGTTGTAAAATAATAATAATAATAATAATAATAATAATAATAATAATAATAATAAAAAAGAAAGAAAATGGAGAGGATTGATGATTATGCCCCTGCCCTTATTTAGTTAACTTTGTTTCAATAAAATTTTTATTCTCAAGTGAAATAAGTTTGAGAATCCTATCTCACAGTTGAAGTTGAACCATAATTCAACATAGATGAATCAGCTTTCTACTTGTGGCTTAGTGCACAGAAATATTTGGGAAAATAGGTGAGTTAGTTTTGTGAGATTTTTAGAACTTATTTTCCTTTGAATCATTTAAAGAAGTAATAAAGATTTGAAAAGTAGGATCCTGGCATATGGCTTGGTCATTAAGATTTTGTACTGCTCTTGCCAGGGATCCAAATGTGGTTCCTAGCACCCATATCAGGTAGTTCAAAAACACCTGTAACTTCAGCTCCAGGTGATCCACCGTCTTCTGCCCCCAAATGTCACCAGCACATGTATGGCAGGCACTCACTGGAAGCACACACACATACACATGAACGAAAATAAAAATAATTCCTTAAAACAAGAAAATAAGTTGAACAATATCTGGAAAGCATCTCTGCCATCATTCAGCTGCATGCCATTTCAATGGCCTAGCTCAGCTCAGAGGTACCTTTAGACTAGTAGAAAGGTCACAGTTGCATTCTTCTGACAAATTCCAGATCTTTAGTCAGTTTTCCACAAATAGTTGTCCTTCCAAAATTCACCTTGCTACTGTCTCTCTTTGTGGAATCACCAATAGCTTGGTGCTTCTTTTGTATCTGTAATCCTTAAGCTTGTCCTTCCAATTTCTAGAGTGCTGCTCATACAGTCCTCTTTTTGATAAAATTATCATATTCCTTCCACACATTCGCCTACATGCATCATAAACTGTGCTTAGACAAGGTGACCCTAGTCCATCTTGCATCACTCTACTCACTTCTTGAAACCTCATGACAAATGTGTCACTGCAGATGTTGTTTCATAACCTCTGAGACCTGAACATGATCAAGGAGTAATCTGTAATTTTTTTAATGATGATGGAAAAAAACAACCCAGAAAACTGTATATCTATGAGACTAATGTCATTTTTCCTTGATATTCTTCTTTTCTCCGAGTGTAGAGTTATTTCTATTTCATTTAACACCATTACCATCCTGCATAGTAGATGTTCCATAAATATTTATGAGTATGATAATATCCATAAATCCAACCTACACCCAGAGCAATGCCAGAAAACAAAAAACCTAAAATAACATGTAATACCACGTATGCATACTCAGTGTTTTTTGGCACACAGTCTGGCAAGCACAATAATTAGCCTACGAGATGCCTTTCCTTCTGCCACCATCTAAAATTGGTCTTTGAGTAAAATGAGGAAGATACATCACAAAAACAATAGTGAATTTCCTAACTATGAAACACTAAAAAGCAAAACCAATCGTTTGTTATTGCTTATAAGGAATACATAAATCATTATTTTAAATGTTATGAATTAAGCTGCAAAGTGTTTTCATGCTAGTTAAAATGGTTTATATTTTTCTTAAAGCACTGAAGTTTTCCCTGGATTTTTTTTTCAAATTTTATTTTACACAATTAAGAATAAATGTATCTGTTTTATTTTTGTATGTTTCATGCATATATACAATGTATTGTGATCACATTCACCCTCCTCTTATCCCTATACTACTCTTGATGATACTTCCTCTTCACAACTAGGCCCCTTCATACTGTCATGTTTTTTTTCTTCGGGTTTTTTTGGTAACGTAAGCTGCAGTGTGTCCCCGAGTGCAACAGCCAAGTAACAATATTTCATAGCTCCACCTCTGGCTCTTAACAACCCACCTGCTCTCTCTCCCATAATATCCTCTTAGTCTCTCAATGGTATTATGGGCATCTTATAAGTTTTTACTATCCCTGTATTTTGAACTTCTAATTACCCAAGTAATCCCTAACATAGAGGAACTATCCAGTTGACTTTACAACTCAAGATACAGGCATCATTATTGACTGCTATGAATTGCTTGAGAGAGTAATTTTATACCATCTATAGTTTTCCATGTGAAAGCTAAAAATTCTGAAACTAAATTTCAGGCTATTTTGAGGACTTACGTGGTTTTAAATTAATAATCACAATTAAAGAATTTATTAAAATTGCCACAAGAGGAACAAAATTGAGGGTAGGGTTAGAGAACTAAACCAGGACCAACACAATTTGAAATAAGTGATAGGGAAAACACTTTTTAGGAGCTGGTTTCTCATACACACACATTCAGAAAAATCACTTTCTTATTTGTAGAACAGAAGGGACATCACCTGCCATGTAGTTCCATGACCATGAAATAACGTAAGAGAAAACCAGCAAAAGAAAACTAATAGAGTCAAGACTTTTCAGGGATTTCTATAAGGGCTTCTCTCTTGATTCTTTAAAGGTACATTCCTGGACAAAGAAATAGCCACAAAGCGTCCAAAGTCAGGCTATGGCAACTCAATTGCAGTCTAAACAGAAAAATACACACCCTCCAATTAATACATAACCACTCATCAGGTCAGTCCTAGGATGGCATCTATGATGCTGCTGCAGGCAGAATGGTACCAGTGTCACATAAATCTGTACTAAATTATGCAGTGAGGTCAACTCCACTCGTTGATGTACGTAAACAACTTCCAAAAACTACTGTTACTGCATTGTACCAATTTATCTACTAAAAACAAAATGACTTTTATTCTATCAACAGAGTGATGATCATTTTGCTTCAGTATTTTTCTGTCATTCCCTTCTAAAAGCACGTGAAAGAAAGAATATATATTTTTTCACATTAAAATGAAGACATGTATACATGATAAATACTAAAAGTAGTCTTCAATGTATATTATTAGACAATTTGAACAGACGAAAAATAAATAAAATAATTACATGATTTTGTGTTGTTAACACTTTTAGATGAACATACTTCCTCATACTTAAAAAAATCATATGTCCTATAAACTAGTATATAATTAGGTGATAGCAATAATTCTTTGTTTCATCTCATTAAACACTATTACTTCAGTACATACATGATGATCTATATGGATAGGGATAGGCAGTATCAAATACTATTATCACAATTGTGTACAATGAATTTCTCTTACAAGACTTTATTATTTAATACTAGCTTTCAAAAATCACACTGCCCTGTTCCTCCTTCTCTAATGATATTAACATTGCTCAATATATGCCATAAATTTTATTTTTGTGTTGAAAATGCTCATGAAGGAGAGAAGGAAACAAATATTTGGCAACTGAAGCTAAAATAATGAATTTCTCTCTGAATTTATCATATGCTAAAATCCTGCCATGCATACTTTAGATATTGAAGTTTATTAATATTCAGGAAGCCTAGGGAGACATAGCCATGCCTTCTCATATTTAAAAATGGGTGATTTATAACAGGACAATCCCACAGGGGTTTGGCACAAGTTCACATTTTGCATTTGACCAAAATGAATGAGCATGAGGCTGCCTGAGAATTATAATCAATTAATCCTGTATCAATTGAAGCAAGATACATTTCAGAGAACATCACAGGAATATATTAAGAAAATATCATTTTCATAAATGACTTTTGATAGCCATTACCACATGTACTTCCAGCATAACTTTTTGAACCAATATTTTATTGAACATTAGTGGAGAAAAACTGAAAAATTCAACTGTAACAAATGTTTGTAATGCATTTCATGTGTGTCATAACTAGTTATAAATAATCAAGTAAAATATATTTACAATTAAATGGAATTCAAATAAATGTTTTCACTGTTTTTACTATTTACATATACCTTTCAAAATCTGATTTCTTTCCATAAAACACTCAGCCTCATTTCTAAGGCTTCAGGTAAAATTCAGTGCCTAATTTCTGCAAAATAGTGTACTTCCTTTGCTAAGTGGCTCTTTGGTCTCCATAGAGTCTAAGCACTACCACATTATAAAAGATGATTCAAAAAGAATCATAAATTATTTATTAAAAGGAATTTTTTCCCTCTATTGTTCTTCCTTATCCAACTTCACTGTGATGGTTTTGTTTTATCTTATTATATATTATATTTTATTTTGTTATTTTTGATATCTCTTAGAAGCCTGTTCTTTTATAGTGAGATATAGCTGGGGAGTATATCCCAATAGGAGGGGTGGTGTGGAGGAAGTGGGAGGAGTAGAGGAAAGGGAAACTGTAATCAGGACATATTGCCTGAGAAAATAATCTATTTTCAATAAAAGTGGGTGAAGGGCAATTAATCTTGTACATAAAGAACTCCAGGAATTTGTAACTATTAATTGCATTCACACCAAAAGTAATATTTAAATTTAAAGAAAATCACTACCAGATTGTTGATATATTGTATACCCCAATAAACTTATTTGGGATCAGAGAACATAACAGCCACTATATTTTTTTCATATTCTTTTTTTTAATTCTATAATTAATTTAATTTTACATATATGCATGGATTCCCCTGTCCTCCCCCCCCACTTTCCCCCCAGTCCACTCCCCATTCCCACCTCCTCTAAGGCAAGGACTCCCCTAGAGATTCAGCTCAGCCTGGTAGATTCAGTTGAGGCAGGTCCAGTCTCCTCCTCCCTTCACCTAGGCTGAGCAAAGTGTCCCACCATAGGGCCTAGGTTCCAAAAAGCCAGCTCATGCATTAAGGACAGGTCCTGGTCCTACTGCCTGGGGGCCTCCTAAATAGTTCAAGTTAATTAACTGTCCCACTTATCCAGAGTGCATGATCCAGTTCCATGGGGGCTCCTCAGCTATTGGTTCATAGTTCATGTTTTTCTACTAGTTTGGCTATTTGTCCTCATGCTTTTTCCAATCATGGTCTCGATATCTTTTGCTCATATAATCCCTCCTCTCTCACACCGATTGGACTCCTGGAGCTCCACCTGGGGCCTGGCTGTGGTCTCTGCATCTGCTTTCATTAGTCATTGGATGAGAGTTCTATCAAGACAGTTAGGGTGTTTGGCCATCCAATCGCCAGAGTAGGTCAGCTCAGGCTTTCTCTCAACCATTGCCAGTAGTCTATAGTGGAGGTATCTTTGTGGATTTTTGTGGGCCTCTCTAGCACTTTGCTTCTTCCTATTCCCATAGTGTCTTCATTTATCATGGTATCTCTTTGCTTGTTCTCCCTCTTTGTTCTTGATCCAGCTGGGATCTCCCACTCCCCTAATCTCTCTTTCCCCTGACTCTTGCCCTTCATTACCCCCACTCATGTCCAGTTTGCTCATATAGATCTCATCCATTTCTCCATCGTTGGATGATCACTGTGTCTTTCTTAGGGTCCACTTTACTAGGTAGCCTCCCTGGAGTTGTGAGTAGCAGTCTAGTCATCCTTTGTTTTATATCTAGTATCCACCTATGAGTGAGTACATGCCATGTTTGTCTTTCAAAGTCTGGGTTACCTCACTCGGGATGATTTTTTTCTAGATCCATTCATTTGCCTGCAAACCTCATTATATCATTGTTTTTCTCTGCTGAGTAGTACTCCATTGTGTATATGTACCAAAATTTATTTATCCATTCTTCAGTTGAAGAGCATCTAGGTTGTTTTAGGCAGTGGTAGCACACTCCTTTAATTCTAACATTCAGGAGGCAGAGATCCATCTGGATCTCTGTGAGTTCAAAGCCACACTGGAAACAGCCAGGCACGGTGACACATGCCTTTAATCCCAGGAAGTGATGGCAGGAAGCAGAAAGGTATATAAGGCATGAGGACCAGGAACTAGAGGCTTTTTAGATTTGTTAAGCTGTTAGGCTTTTAGCAGCAGTTCAGCTTGGATCCATTCAGATGAGGACACAAAGGCTTCCAGTTTGAGGAAACAAGATCAGCTGAGGAACTGGCGAGGTGATGTTGGATGTGGCTTGTTCTGTTTCTCTGATCTTTCAGCATTCACCCCAATACCTGGCTCTGGGTTTGTTTTTATTAATAAGGCCTTTTAAGATTTGTATTATATCAGTTATTCACAAGAGTAAAACATCTTCTTGCTCATATTTGATAGCAAATATAATCCAGGAAGAATGGAAATATGACATGTCCATAAGCTGTATGGAAAATTCTAATAAGTGTGTACAGAAAATGTGCAGGAATAGTGCAAGATAAAATGGACAAGTAGATGGGTTCAAATGTATAAATTAGACTAAGACAATGGGAAACAAGAAAGAAACATGGAGAATTCAAATGTGTAATGATAGTAGGAAAAGCACAAATAAAACTTGATTTTTACTAATTAAGAGTACTGTTAACTATCTCCATACATATCTTATATATTGAACAAAAATGTCGAGCAAATTATTCCAAGGCACTATAAAATTATTATCTGTTATGTTTTCATTTTTTTCATCTCTAAATTTTTACTAAGTGAAAGCAGGACTGCTGGGTGGTGCAGAGCAGAACACTTGCCAATGCATGGGATATCAGGGTTCATCCAGAGATTGACATGACAGACAGATAGAGCATTACACATTAGTTAGAAATCCCAGATAATTGGTGCTGGAGCAATGGCTCATTGTTTCAAAGCACTGACTGCTCTTCTAGAAGAGCCCAGTTTCAATTCCTAGCATGCACATGATGGCTTAACAACCCTCTATAACTCTAGTTCCAGGGCATCTGACACCCTCTGGCCTCTGTAGGAACCAGGCATGCATGTGACACATGATATGCATGCAGACAAAACACCAATATACATAAATTAAATAAATAATGCAAGGAACTTAGAAATAAAGGAAATCCAGAGTTTGACCCTGGGTATAACACGATGAAGAGCTCTACTGATCCATCCCCAGGGACACTAATGAAATTATTTTTTTTCAGACTCTTAAAAGCAGCCTGCAAAAGTATTGTCTTTGTCATGGTAGTTTCATAAATGGATGATTTTTCTTATTTCTATCCTCATGCCCCTTCTTCATTCCTCTGCCAACCTCTTGAAGGTACCTCCCTTAGCCCTACCATTCTGCAATCATATAACATATATTCTATAAGTCTCTTCTACTTCCCTAAGGTGTCTTCCCCATCCAGTTCCTATGGTTCATTTTTTAGTTCAGTGATCTTAACTTCACCCACAAAAACATTTTAAAAATACACATATTTAAAACTAGAATCCATATATGAAAAAACTTGAAGTATTTCTGTGTCTGTTTTATTTTTCTAAATGTAAAAATTTTCAGTTTAATCCATTTATCCTAAAAATGTCATTATTTCATTTGTTCTTTATAGCTAAATCAAATTCTGTTATTAATATGTACCACATTTTTATTATTCATTCATTCATCAGTGGACATCTAAGCTGTTTCTGATTGCTAGTTATGAACAAGGCAACAGATGACATGAAGAGTAAGTGTCTTTATACTAGAATTAGTCCTTTCATTATATACTCAGCAGTAGTATATCTGGATTATATCATAGCTCTGTTTTTAATGATTGTTTGTGAAAACTACATGTTGAATCGTATTGTACCTTTACCAGCTGATACTCCTTCATAGGATGAATAAGTGTTCTTCTTTCTAAGATCTTTACCAGGATTTGATATCTTGACTTCAATCATTCCAATGCAGATAAAATGGAATCTCAAAGTAGTTTTCATTTGCAGTTCCAAGATGACTAAAGATATTGAACTATTTTAGGACACTTATTGGCCTTCTTTTGAAGGCTGTCTATTCAGGCCCTTATTCCCTTTATTGATTAGAAAGATTGTTTTTCTTTAATGCAAAGTCTGAAATGTTAAAACTACCTGAAGGAAACATCTCCATATATAGATACAGATGAGAAGGTTTCCTTGTGGGACATAGTAGAGAGGAATGGTTTGTAAAGAGGCACTGGGAAGATGTGCATCTAAAGTACGCATTCATTTCCTGAAGAACAGTAATAACTTCACAAATATGTACATATACCAAATATTATTAAAATTATCTTTTTAAATATATACATTTTATTTATATGCATGTTAAAGAAAATTATTTAAAAACAGAAAATCATAAACAACAGAGAAAGAGAGTCTGAACTAACTAGCACACAAGTCTGTTGCTTCTAGAACAATATTATGAAACATTGATCATTGGAAAACAGATTTATTCTATACCCTAGCTTGCAGACCAAATTGTGGATAGACTGTGACCTTTGAAATCCTCAATTACCTCCTAGAACTAAATCTCAACCTCTGAGTTCCTTTATAGGGCCTGTCCAAAGCACATATCAATTTCTGAGGAAAAGGTCAGCATGTTCTGCAGAGTAATATGAGTTTTCATTATTTCCTATAAACTATAAAATTTTGTAAATGTCAGCATTTGAGAGATGAATTTTCCCCTTCCTTTCTTCTGGATATATACAATGAAATATATAATATGGAACTCACAGGAAATAATTGCCTATTGTTACAGATGTATAGTAAATTATGACATAGAATTATTGGGTTTAAAGATAAATTTATTTAATTTAAAGCAAATTGATGTATGTTTCTATTCAACTGAAGGGTATGTACTGTTTATTATCAGCCATATTTTACACATTAATATGTTTCTCAAACATTTTGAGTATTGTACTTTCATAAAAATCATTGAAACACATATAAAGCCTTAATATGGAAACTAACAAAATAGACACAAGAATTTATAAAAAATTAACTATGAACAATGCTCCTAATTACTTTTTATTTGGAAATTAGCTAAAGGTTCTTAACATACTATATGTACTTTTATTATTTTGTTTTGATGTTTACTCATACAGCTTTTCAAGATGATTTCTTTTAATTAACTTCATATACATGTCAAAGGCTGCTAGAAGACATATACTATGCACATATTCATGTACCTGACATATGCATTATCCTAGATATCTGTTTTCATTTCAGTTGAAATATTTGCTATATTATGTCATACTTGTTTCATTTAATTACTAATACTCAATTTTTGGAAGTTTACAATGAAAGGCAAATTCACATTTTATTACTTTTTTCTAGCACTGCCTTGCAGGAAGAGTAGAAGCATGTGTATAAAATTAAAAAGGCTTTGTTCCCCAATTACCTGTAAGACTGAGTCAGAGAAGGTGCTGTATGAAATTTGTTTTTGGAGGCATCAAAATAACACAGTTATTTTCATCAAAATAAAGGCTTGACTAAACTTTCAGAAGGATATAGTTTTTTATTTTACTTGTTATCCTATGCTATTATGAATTTTCACTGTGGAAAAGGTGCAGTGATTCTTTTCTGAATAAGCATACAAAGAACATAGCACAAAAGATGACCTAATAGTGATGTTGGTTGTTTTAAATCTAAACGTAACCTGATGTGATTAGTATCAATATTTTAGGCATAAGGTCTGTAATCGTTATAACAATTAGTACCCATTACTACATGGTATCCATACAGGGTGCATGGAGTATGTGGTGCTCAAAAATATTCATCAGATGTAAATATAAAGGTAAACAAAGTTTAGCTACTTCTATAGTTGACTCAGCTCAATTTCTGATGTTACCTGTCATGGAGAACCAGGCACAAACCTCCCAGGAAAATTTGCTGTCATGAAGTAAAATGAACCTTGAAAGAAAAACAATGCAATATTAGTTGTGTGTTTGCCTTAGAGTTCAGCATAAGAACACGTTTGCCTGTACAATAGGAAACACATTCTAAAGGAACACAATATTATCTATACCAAGTAAGTGCAGGTCTAGTCTAGAGAAGCCAAGAATTGGGGATTAGGGAAAGGCTGCACACAGTGGACACATGAGACATTTGCATGAGGGTTTAATTGGGTCTACGGGTAAGGGCTCTGCGATATTTGGTGAGGCAGAATTCCCTGAGCACTATCAGAGAATTACTACTAGAGTTTGGGAGCCAAACACAGGTATGAGAGATTTCTCAGTTCAGAGATATATTGGAATTATAGATCATATAGAGTTGGAAGAATCGTTTAAAAATGAAAGATCAAACCAATCGGTGAGAGCGAGGAGGGATTATATGAGCACGAGATATTGAGACCATGATTGGAAAAAGCACAGGGACAAATAGCCAAAATAGTGGAAACACATTAACTGTGAACCAATAGTTGAGGAACCCCCATGGAACTGGATCAGACCCTCTGGATAAGTGAGACAGCTGATTAGTTTAAACTATTTAGGAGGCCCCCATGCAGTGGGACCGGGACCTGTCCTTAATACATGAGCTGGCTTTCTGGAACCCAGGGCCTGTGCTGAGACGTTTTGCTCAGCCTTGGTATAGGGAGGAGGAGGAGACTGAACCTGCCTCATCTGAATCTACCAGGCTGAGCTGAATCCCCAAGGGAGACCTTGCCTTGGAGGAGGTGGGAATGGGGGGAGGATTGGGGGGGAAGCCTGGGGAGTGGAATGAGGAAGGACAGGGGAATCCGTGGCTGATATATAAAATTAAATTAATTATAAAATAAAAATAAAAAAGTTAAACAGAAAGCAAAAAAAAAAGAATAAATAAGAGTCATCTCTTACTGTAAGGACAAAACAAAACTACATTCTCTAATGTAGAATGGAATTAGACTTGACAGTCTTCTGAGAATTCCCCATTAGCTCAATGGCCTGTTATAACTGTACTCTTTTGAAAAGAAGCAATATAATTCAGACTCTGTGTACACAATGTATTTCCATTGAATCTTATGCAAAGTCCTAAGCAGACATCTGACTTTATATTTACTCTAAGCATGGAACAAGAAGGTTATAATTATTGCTGGCTTAAGTGGTATTCAAGAGTCTCCAGTTTTAAAGTGAGCATAGTTTTATTCTCATTAAAAGAAAATGAGTTGTCAAGGGTGCTGTGAGATGTCATAGGAAGATGCTAGATGTGGAACAAGGATGACTGGACTGCTACTCACATCACCAGTGAGGCTACCTGGAGAACGAGACCCCAAGAAAGACACGGAGAAATGGATGAGATCTACATGAACAGCCTGGACATGAGTGGGAGCGGTGAAGGACGAGGGTCAAGGGAAAGAGAGCTGGAGATCCTAGCTGGATCAAGAAAAGAGAGGGAGAACAAGGAATGGGAGACCATGGTAAATGAAGACCACATGAGAAAAGGAAGAAACGAAGAGCTGGAGAGGTCCACAGAAATCCACAAAGATACCCCCACAAAAGACTGCTAGCAATGGTCGAGAGACAGCCGGGACCGACCTACTCTGGTGATGGGATGGCCAAACACCCTAATAGTTGTGCCAGAAATCCCATCCAAGGACTGAGGAATCTGGATGCAGACATCCATGGCTAAGCCCCTGGTGGAACACTGGGAGTCTAATTAGTGAGAAAGAGGAGGGTTTATATGAGCAAGAATTGTTGAAACCAAGGTTGGATAAAGCACAGGGACAAATAACCAAATGAATGGAAACACATGAACTATGAACCAAAGGCTGAGGGGCCCCCAACTGGATCAGGCCCTCTGAATAGGTGAGACAGTCGATTGGCTTGATCTGTTTGGGAGTCATCTAGGCAGTGGTACCAGGTCCTGGGCTTGTTGCATGAGTTAGCTGTTTGAAACCTGGGACTTATGGAGGGACGCTTGGCTCAATCTGGGAGGAGGGGACTGGACCAGCCTGGACTGAGTCTATCAGGTCGATCTCAGTCCTTGGGGGAGACCTTGATCTGGAGGAGGTGGGAATGGGGGTGCGCAGGGGGTAAGGTGAGGGGAGCAGGAAGGGAGAGAACAAGGGAATCTGTGGCTATTATGTAGAACTGAATAGTATTTTAAAATAAATAAAAAAAGAGATGTCTTTCTGTATGCTGTATATATATATATATATATATATATATATATATATATATATATATATATATATATATATATATATATATATTGCTCTGGTTGGTGGATAAATACAGCTGCATTGGCCTATGGCAGGGCAGCATAGGTTAAGTGGTATATTTAAACTAAAGACAAGATGAAGAAGGGTAGAGTCAGGGGAGATGCCCAAACCTGAGAAACCTTTAAAAAGGGGTTCTAAAATGGAGCCAAGAGCAGCTTCCTAGTTGCACCTCTCAGGCAAGCCATGATATAGAGACACCATGGCATGCAGGCTTGAGCTAGAGTATGGCAGATTCACGGCATGTGGGCTTGACCTACAGCATGGCAGATTCCCAACACAGTGGTGTCTCCAAACCATGCAGCATGCTGCATGGTGGATTTAGCTTTTGTTAGTACAGACAAAAAAAATGTTTCTGGACTACACACTGCTTGTTGGAGGCATAGACCCACTGCTTCCTGGAGTTGGCAGTAGGCATACCTCTGCCATGTTAGGAAACTGAGGTAGGTGGAGTCAGTAGCCAAGGCTACCACATTGGTCCTAGCCATGAATCTTAGCAGTTTAAAATCTCTCCTGGATTATAGATTCATAATAAGACAGATTCAGATGAAATAAAACACTCAACAGTTTACAGTGTATGTAAAAATGTATGTAGGCTTGGAAGAGAGAGGAAAAGAAGTATATGCAGTTATATAAAGAAATAGATAATTTTAAAATATAAAGTCTTTAAAGAGACAGTAAAAGCAATATAAAAGTTAAGCTATATAAAGATGGAAGTTACAGAGAGTCTGGATTGTGTTGTCTATGGGATTTTTAACTGGAGAGAGACATTTGATTATAAAGGCTGCTGAGTTAAACCAATATGTATATTTTAAAGTTATCTTGACTTCAAAATTATTGTCTAAGGATACATTGCTTTGGAATAGAGGCTCTGTTTTTGTTTGCACAGGAAATGAGAACCTGTGGATTGCTTCCAGGCTAATATTGTTTAATCAACCAAAACCCTCTGAAAGGTGTCCAGTGACAGCCATGGCCCAGATGATCCAATATCCAAAACAGCTTCAAAGAAACTGACTGAGACAATACAACCTCACAGACTACTATCACCAAGATTTAACTACAATTCTTAATTTTCTCAGGATACCCATAAGATTAACAGCACCCCTAATCAGCAGGAAGTAGCCTAGAAGACGACAAGATGACACTCACATGTCCCCCACACCCCGCAATGTAATATGAATGTTTGTCTTTGTTTTGGGGTTGGTTACACATTGTTACTGGTCATAGTCAATTTCTTTCTAAAAGAAGAAAGGGGGATAAGGTATAGGAAAAAAAGCAACAACTCAGTTGAAATATTTTACTATGCTACAGATTTTACTTTATTGATACAAATTTAAAGTTAATCTTGTTATACTGTACATATATTTCTATGCTTGGTTAAGTTAGTATGTTTATGCAATTCATTTAAAATTTGAAATATAATTAAGAAACACAGATTAGTAGTCATCTATGGTAATTGAACTTATAGTCATGTTAGTTAAGTTTTTTAGTTATACAAAGGTATGTTTCAGTTAGGTAGATAATCTTCAAACACTTCAAAGACCTACAGAATATGGCATTTAAAATGTTTTAAGAACTTAGATTTTTCTGGACAGTGAGACATGTCTGCTCCTGGCAGCACCAATTACTTCAAAGAGGATGATGGACATCAAAGAAACTCATTATGGAGCTTGCTTTCTTTGTGGCAAAAGTTAGCCACTTGATAAAAAAAAAAAAGTACCTTTGCCTTGACTGCTTGGATTGGACAGGATGTTGTATAAAATGGACATGTAGGACCCATAGGAAGGTGACTACTGAACTTTGCCAGGTGAGATAATTCTTCAGGTTCCTGCTTCACAGAAGAAACTGCTAGATGTTCTACAGGACATGGGGAGAAGCAACTGATGAATTTTGCTAGAATGGGCAGAACAGTACTTAAAATTTCCTGCTTGACTGAAAGATATGCCAGAGTTTCTTCACTGAAAGCTATACCCTGATGTTACAGAGGAATTTTACATGTCTCTGTCATTTCTAGAATTTTGGAAGTTTCTTACAATGCACTGCCTTTTTATTTAGGTAATATATCCTTCTGGGGTCTTTGATGTAGTTGTATTTTCCTTGGTTATGATAAAAGGTAAATTAGATATGAAACTTTAGACTAAAAAATATAGGAAAGATGATAAAATATTTACTTTAATTTTGCCAAATACAAATAGACTAGATATCGTAACTATAAATCTTTCTTGATAACTGTTTTCTTATATGTAATTTTACTATGTTAAAGTTAAAATCTTCCAAGAAAGGCGCAAAGCTATACAGAGAAACCCTGTCTTGAAAAAAACCAAACAACAACAACAAAAAAAAGTAAAAACCTTCCTTTTTGGTTAGACAGAAAAGGGGAACTGCTGTGGATGTCTTTCTGTATGCTGTGAATATGTGTTGGTCCGACTGGTTGATAAATAAATCTGAATTGGCCTATGACAGGGCAGGATAGGTTAGGCAGGACATTCAAACTAAAGACATGACAAAGAAGGGTGGAGCTGGGGGAGACGCTAATGATCCAAGGAGCAAAAAGATGCCAGCAGACCAGCCACATGGCAACATATAGATTAATAGAAATGGGTTGAGTTAAGTTGTAAGAGCTAACTAACAAGAAAACTGACCCATAGGCCATACAGTTTGTAAATAACATAAGCCTCTGTGTGTTCACTTGGGACCAAGCAGCTGCAGGATGTGGGTGGGAGAGAGTCATCTGGACTGTGGTGCTGGGCAGGAAGAGAGAAACATCTGGCTACACGGGAGCCATATCATATAATAGGAAATGCATTAAACACAGATTCTGAAAATTAACTCCAAATTCTAGCTTTGTTAATAAATATATTTCCACAGGCAATTCACTTACTGGAGAGTCTAAGTTTCTTCAGGGTATAACATCAGCTAGTAGATACTGTATATTAAGCTCCAGCTCAAATAAGCAAATTACTCTAGATCTTCCAATATTAATCATCTCACAGTTTCTATGGAAAAAAGATACCGGCATCATGTTGCCAGTCCAGTGACATGAGAAAAAGAAATTCTGCCTAGAAAATGTTTCCTTCTCTTTTTCTCAAGGAACAGCAATAAAACATATCTCAGGACAAGAAAAAAGATAAGTCTATGCTGGGGCCTGGGCAGGTATATCTGCAGAATGAAATACATGTCTAATACTGTGGTAAAACAGATTTACTAGGAACCACCCATCTCTGAGAAAGTGACTTACTCAAAAATGACAGAAAATGTTCTCTGGCCAGGCCTCTAAAGAGCTGTGTGCAGCATAGACAGCTCAAAGAACATGGAGATATCCTAAGATAAAGCAGACCTAAAATGAATTGGAAGGCAGACTTTCAGAAAAACCTGTTCCTAACTAAGGTGAGGTAACAGTAAGGATACTGATGGTTTATGCTATGTACACTAAGGCACCAAGCAGCAATCATAGATCCTGTATGGGTCTGTGCTAGGGTCTCTGCATATATGTCATGATTGTTGGCTTTGTGTTTGGGGGGGGGACTCCTGACAGTGGGAGTGGGGGTGTCTCTGACTCTTTTGCCTGCTCTTGGGACCCTTTTCCTCCCACTGGGCTGCCTCACCCAGCCTTAATATGAGGGTTTGTGCCTTGTATTTACCAAGTTCGGTTGATGTTCCTGGGAGACTTGCTCTATTCTGTGGAGAGAAGGGGGTGGGTCGGGGGAGTGGATCTCAGGGAAAGGTAAGGTAGGAGGGGAGCTGGGAGGAGTGGAGGGAGGAGAAGTTGTCAGGATATATTGTACAGCTGGCACAGCCTTGATGCATGGGAGAGGGCCTTGGCCCTGCCTCAACGGAACGTAGCAGGCTCTGCTGACTCCCCATGGGAGGACTTGCCTTGGAGGAGGTGGGAAATGGGGAGTGGAATAGGGGAGTATGCTGGGGGTGGAAGGAGGGAGAGGAGGGGATCTGTGGTTGGTATGTAAAATAAATAGAAAATTTCTTAATAATAAAAAGAATATAAAAGAATTTTGTAATAAAAAGAATAACTTTATTTTTTAAAAAAAGCAAAAAATTCCATCCCTGCTGATGTCCTACTTGACTCTTCAGTGCTCTGTCCCAACATTAAAGGTCCAATGAAAGAAGGAAGGAAGGGAGGGAGGGAGGGAGGGAGGGAGGAAAGAAAGAGCAAGCACATTTCCAGATATGAGTGTGTATGCCATTACTCCAGATTTCCAAAAGAAAACATAGATTTTGAATAAATATTGGAAAGAGACAAGCATTAAACAAGATAAATTGTTTAATTTAGATGCTGCAGTATGAAACTATAAATTCTGTAGTCCCAGAATATGAGAATTATGTAAAGCATATTTGAGGGAAAACATTCAAATAAAATAAGTTATACTGTACCAAATACCATAATATCAATGACAAGTCGGAAGAAGTGATTGACATTCTAGTGGGGAAAGGCTGAAAATTAATGCATGCACGAATGAGCTGACTCTTGAAGATAAGAGATAAGATTTTTACAGATGAGAAAACAGGAATGAAAGGAATGGCTAATGAATATGAAATACACTTGTCTGTGGAAACAAAGACATAAAAAGAACAAAAAAAAATGAAAAGTAAGCTATAGTGAATCTGGAATCTGCAGAAAATAATAACATGGTGTATAGAAGGGCAATTTGTACTTGTAAGAAACAGAAACACGGAGGTTTATTTTTTAGTTTAGAGGAAGACATATTAATGTGAGTTCAAGTGGAGAATCAAGTGGAGCTTTTGATGCTTTATACCAATTAACTGATGCACTCTACATATCTATTCCATATGCTTGAGCACATATTTGTAAACTGGAGTTTTCACAGCTTCAGAATTTGTTCAAGTCAATATAGTCAAACAATATTGAATCCCAAAGTCCATACACTTGATATTTTATCGCAGAACTCTTATTGGAAGGTCTACTATGCAATTAAATAGTAGCAGAAACTAGTGGAAGAGTCTTCATGAAAAAATATAATTTTGATAGTGTTTCAGAAAAAAATAAGCGCTTTTAAAAACCACACATTCAAGAGAATAGAGAAAACAGAGACACTGACAACTTGTCCTGGTAAGTGTTTCTCCGAATGGCCAGAATGGCTCTTTGTATTTAAACATCATTGAAACTGCACTTAGGTTATCCCTATTATATTTGGAACTTATAAACATCCTTCTCCATTATACTGCCATTGGTTTTGTTGTTTTGATACCCCCTTCCTTCCCAGTGGACATTTAAGAGGATTTCCTAAAAGAGAAAGATGGTCCATGATGATTAGGAAGCAAAAATGGGGTCCTTCACCTATGACTATGCATCATACCACATAAACACTCACTGACAGATCTTAAAAATTTACAACACAGAGCCCAGTGGGATGCTACATGTCCTTTGGCTCAGCCATTACAACCTGTCAAATATATTATTCACTTAAATTTGCTTTGTTAAAAACTACTACCTAGATTGTAGGGTTTAAGGCAGAATTCTTTTTTTCCCATAAGACAAGAACTAAGAAGAGCATCTTAAATCAGAAGCATCTTTGTGATGTCATGAGTCTTATGAGAAGGTATAAACAGTTTGTGAACTGCTGGTCTCTGTGAACGTCTCCTGAGTAAATCTACATTTGTACTATTATGCTAACATGTCTGAGTGTTTATGAGGCACTTTCAAGGACTCAGATTCATCTAAGTGGAAATCCTTGAGAGAAACTACAAAGGAAATGAGTGGCTGTCACTGGCTATTTATGTGTTCACCATTAACATTCTTTCATATACTATTTTATTTTCATTACTCTTTTGTTTTCTGGGCACAGAGCCAATTGATATTAAATGGATGCCTTGGGAACCCAAAATAAGGAAGTGTGGATATTTACATATCTATTCCTGGATTAGATAGAAGCATAAGAGTTTGCCTGGATTGGACATCACGCTAAAATATTAAGTCATTTTGATATCCCAAGTTATCCTTTAGTCTGCACACTTTCAGATGTCAAAATACTTTAAGTAGATTGTCTCTCTTTTCACATACTGTCTTGCAACCCTCCAACAGGAGAGCAGTACTCTCCCCACCTACACTTCCCTTATGCTATCTGTAACCCTTGTTTCTTCTCTTACCATCCAGCACCACTACATCTCTTTTTTTTTTTAACTTGTACTAGGACCTGAGAATTATCAAATGTTCGAGCAATTTACCAAATCCTCTTAAAAAACTTTGGATGTCAGGTGTATATGGGACCTGAATGAATGCCCTCCCTGGATGTAGACAGGAAATCCTGAAGAGTCGTATTGTCTTGTCATTGCGTGCTTAGTAAGACAATAATTGCATTTTTAAGATGTAATTATCATATACATTGAGGGGGTTGTCTATGTGGTTTAGTTCAATCCAGGCAACTGTTAAGTTGAAGAACATTAAAGACTTTCATAAAACCCAAATTTTACACTTGGGTACTCACTGTGTTTCTCTCAATCTAGGTACCTTTGTTTCTTGCCATATTCTATGGGTCATTTACCTTAAGGAGGTTGGAATAATTAATGGGTGATAAAGTTGATAGGATTACCAGCTCCAGGATCGCATTACAAGTCTTGGTCCTCTCCCCATAGCACATAGTTAAGGATGACTAAATTTGAAGTTCTCCTATGACAAGGATGAAAGTCCTGAGAACAGGGTAAGTAAGTACAATACACCATAAGGGATGATAAAATGTGATGTTCCCCAGGTGGAGAGACATTCCAGGAATAAGGATAGGAAAAGACTCAGCCCTTTCACCTTGCATACTTTGTCGTCTTTACAAGATGGATAAACAACCATCCATCCTCTGGTACTCAGCATTTGAGCACATATTGAAAAAGGAGATGAAATGCAGTTTCCAGTTAAAAAAAAAAAAAGGCTTTAAAAATGGAATTGTCCCTCTTCCACTAGAGCACATCATGGCTGTAATACATGCTAGGTAATGAGAAAATCTCACCTGAGAACAGGAGTTAAAGTTTTAATATCATTTTTTTTAAAGATCTTTTGACAGAATGTGCACAAAAGTGTCTATTCCCATATAAGTAACCACAACCTATAAAAAAGATAAATTGAATTCCAGTTCACTTTATTTATTTCTGAAGACACATATGCTTTACTGCTTACATTCATCTCATTGAGTCAAAATGTGATGAGGAATTAAATTAAATACAGCTTGGTCTTGTCATACAACAATGACTACAAGGAACCTTAAAAATATTAGAAGTCCCTCTCCCCTCATACTTTGTTTTCTTCTATCTTTTTGGAAAGGATGGTCTCCCCAAGGGAGATGGAACTAGTGGAGGACAAACAGCTGGACAGAGGCTGCATCCTGGGCTTTCAAATTTCAAGAAAGGTCATCTCATGAGGCCACTGATGCTAGGACATTAGGGATCAGTGTTCTAAGTTTTATGGATTACCCTTGGCTATCTCTTTGGTAAAAAGAAAATACTGGAAGGAGGACAATGTTCTGAATCTAATCTGTTACAGTGATGTCTCTGTCCAGACTATACCACTGCCTTATTTCATTAGCTTGTTTCTTTGGTATTCTGGGGGGGGGGTCCCCACTTATCTCCCATAGTTTTCAGGAGAGCAGATGCCATTGTGTCCTAAACTTTAGTTACTGAGTTAACAGATTATTAATTTTGATTCTGTGTATTGTTTTCTCTGCTTTCCCTTGTCTTGCTTGTACATAAAGGCAGTTCAGAACCATGAAGTGTTGGGACCATGACCAGCTCTGGCAGAAATGTAGCATTCTCTATCTCTCATACTTATGACAGACTAAAAGAAAAAAAAACATTGAAAAAAAAAGTATTTTCAAGATTCCAAGCAGCAATAAAGTCCGATTAAGTCCCATGGCAAACAAGAACAGTATAGTTTAACAACATGTGGACAGGTAATCTTAATTAGCTTTGTTATAAAACAAAATTGCATTCAATTCCCCTCTAATAAATTGGTAAACTTGTTATGCTGCTGTTTCTTGGGAATAAGTCATTAATATAAGTTCTTTTGTCATATTAAGGCAAACGATTGAGTGTTAGAGGTGAGATAAGAAGAAGGATCCGAGTATCGTGTTATATTCATGTAAGAAAATAAAATACAATGAAATAGTTTTATATAGGAAAATGTTTTGCATTAGAAAATAAAAATTGGTCAAAATTAAATGATTGGGCTTTTCCAAACTGGAAAAGGAAAATGAGGATGAAACAGGAAAGCAAAGCATTTCACAGATGATCTGGATAAGCAACAGTATAAGTTGTGGAAGACCAAACTTAAGGACAATATTGCTGGATGGTTAAAATCTGCTAACATACGATACACTATCACAGAGTGATAATCTTCTCCTCTGTTTAAAACAATGTTTTGTTGGAGCTGAAGAGCTAGCTCAACAATTAAGAGCACTTGTATTTAGAGATGGCCCAGGTTCTACTTTCAACACCCACATGGCAGCTTACAACCATTCCAGTTCCAGGGAATCTGAGTCCTTATTCTGGCATCCACAGGCCCATGTTACACAGAGACACAGTCCTAATAACATTCATATGTATACAATGAGATAATTTCTTTTACAAATTTTAAAACAATACCTTTTTAAAGATATTGGTCTGTGGTTACTAATAGTACAAGAACTGAAGGAACAAATTTTTATATTTTAACAACAAAATTATACACATTTCTACTGTTTTCAGACTTTTGGGTATCTATCTTAAGAAAATCAGAATTTATTGAAAAACCTGCTTATTTTTCTAAGATTTGTCTGAATGTTACATAAAGCTAAATCTACAATGTAATACTTCCTTTTTAAAACTTGGGAAACTGAGTCCAGGCAGGTTCAGTCCCCTCCTCCCAGATTGAGCCAAGCGTCCCTGCCTGGACTGAGTCTATCAGATCGATCCCAGTCCTTGGGGGAGACCTTGATCTGGAGGAGGTGAGAATGGGGGGTGCGCTGGGGGGGAAGGAGAGGGGGGCAGGAAGGGAGAGAACAAGGGAATCTGTGGCTATTATGTAGAACTGAATAGTATTGTAAAATAAAAAAAATTAAAAAAAAAAAACTTGGGAAACTGTCCTACATATCCCACAAGCAAAACTTGGAAGCCAAAGAAGAAAAAAAAGTATAATCACACAGCCAATATAATGGGTTCAAGCCTTCCAAAATCATCTAGGATCCAGTCAATGATGTCAACCCATAAAAGGGTCCTACAAGTCTGACACTGCTCATGAATTCAAGAGATTTGGCACCAAATGGTTGTAAAATGAAGATACCAGGCCATCTCTATTAGAAAATATTCCAAATGCATGATATTTATGCTACATTCAGTGGTACAAAATTCTGTGTGACCTTCCAGTGACAGAATCCACTGCTTACTATAGCAGCAGGCTCCTATCTTTAGCAAAACTAACCTTTATTTCCAAACCAACACATACAGCAAGGACTTTCTATCAGTCTTGAAGAAGTGACCGAAGAAGTCGTCTATACTTCCTCTTCATACAGTTATAAGGGTCTATATTCCCTGAGAGGGGAATCAGACTGGGTACATAGGTTATGTATGAGTGGATCAAAGGAACAGCAGTTGTTGTCTTCATAGCTGTGTTTCCTCATAGTCAGAGTGTCTCTGTTTAATTAATCATCTTTGAGACTGCAATTGTGGTCTTACTATGTCAGAAATACAGGCATCAGACACTTACTCAATTACAACACCTGCTCAGTGATGAAGAGTCTCAATCCTCACAAGAGCCCATCTTCATTATGCTATCATTAATAAAGTGTTTTTTTCCCTTTTGCTAGACATTCAGGAGGATCATCGGAAGAAGTTCCCTGCAAAGGAGACCTACTCTACCATGAGTTGCAAGGAAATAAAGGTTACCTTACCCCCAATGAATATGCTAGGAATCTCATAAATAATTGTTAAAATATCTCAAAAACCTGTAGCAAAAAAACCTGTTTGGCTCAGCCCACTATAACCTTCTTCCTGGGGAATGCTCTGTTTGCTTTACAAAATAAATTGTGCTGAAGCTGCTTTGACTCTCAGAAAACTTCTTTATGTTGAGAAGGCAGAAACCAAGAAGAAAGAAACCTTTCCTGGTAACAGCTTCAAAATGGAGCCCAAGGAAGGAGAAGAGATCAAAACACAAGTCAATACAATGTTTAATTTGGAGATCAGTAGGGCCCTAATTTATATCCAGACCCTCAGAGAGCAGACTTAAAGCGACTTGTGGGATTAGCATATTACTTGACTAATGTTTGCACATGTGTATATGAAATTTGTGGTGACCTGAGTGAGCATCTTCAGTTAAACTGCAGTAAAAATGACTATAATAGATTGGGCAGCTTGAAGACAGTTGATTTGAGCTACTGATGAATTTTTAAAATTCAAATCCAAAGTAATCCACAACACTATATTATCCATGGAGTTTTATAATGGCATCCCAAAAAAGGCACTCACAATAGCCTTGAATATTAAAAGGAAGATTAAAAATTCTCTGAAATCACTATGAGTTTTGGATAAAAACTATATAATCAGGAGTGCAGTTGCAATTGACCTTACATGCATTACATATCAAATTTTGTGTGTATTTATAAAGAAGCAGCTCTAAACCCTTCAGCAATATCCTTTTCTTTCTTATCTAGGCAGAAGGCCTTGATGACTGAAATATTAAAAAGTGAACCAATGCCACTATTGAAGAGTTTTACTAATCTGTTTCCTCAGAAAAAAAAATGATCCAATATTTTATCTCAGGTACATGGTCATTTTTTCAGTAAAACACTACCTCCACTTGGTAAGGAATAAAACGAATGAGCTAGCATTCCTTTCAAATATATCATGCTGGTCTCTTCCCTTGAGAAGTATGGATTCTTAAAGTAATATCATGTTCCTATCATAATTTTAATTAAGGTCAATAGTATATGCTACCTTAATATTATTATAGTTCCCAGGGTAGGAGTTATTGAATTATAATTTTATCTCCATTAAATAATTGTGGAATGTGTTACCCAGAAGAATTATTTAATTCACCTAAAGTTTTACAATCACTGTAAAGTCCTGTAGGTATAAGAACCCAGAATCCTGACAGACAATATTAGTGCCATTTCTATTAAACTCAGTACTTATTTTTCATAAAAAAAAAAGTAAGATTTCATTTACCTTATACTATAAGACTATTCCTGTCAGATTTTCAGGTTTTAAAATATCCTTAATCCTGTGAAATACACATGCCCATACATGTATATGTGTGTTCACAGAATGTATTTATACATTTAGGTATCATTTATTTATCAACATTTATACACAGTGAATCTACGCATTGTATGCACAAAAATATTACTTCTAAATTGATGCATAGGAAGATTTAAACAAAATATAATTAGGTATTCAATGTCAAAGTTTATGCCATATTGAATCTCCTGATTTGTCCTAATCTGCTTTAATTAGACTAGATTAGGCATGCTGATCTATCATAAGCAATCAAGAAGTTATGGATTCTTACTGATGTATTTCACCTCCTGATGGGATTCACTGAAATGAACACAGGGTCACCATTATGGTTGCTACTCTAAAATCAATTGCTGTTGTTTAATGTGGAGGAAAGACATGTAAAATAAAAACAAAAGGAACTTATGTCCTGTGACTTGAAATCACCAAATAAGTCAAGTCATTGACATGAAGGAAAAGGTAGCAGCCTCTTTGAGAGTAAGTAGACTAAATAATATCAAAAATATGAAAGCATACATAGCCATAGCCCAGATCCCAAGCCAGAGTTTTTTCTTCTTTCTTTAAATAAAATGAATTGTATAATGTCAAAAATTAATGTCTACAAATTATCAAATTTGTTATAACATTTTGTATTTTAAATATACAACTTGTTATACACTAAAATCTCTTAACAAAATCATATGGAATAATTAAAAATCAGTAATCATAAGCTCTATAACTTACTCTCAAAGCAAACACATGTTCACATACCTACACACATGCTAACACACATATACCTTTACTTATCTACACACACATATACATATATGCTTATGTACCCACATACATGCTAACATATACATACACACATATACTCACACACACACACATACACATCATGTATTCTCATATACATACATACACATACACACACAACCTTGCATACATACACACACTCATGTACCCATATACATGCTCGCACACATACCCACATGCTCACATACACATACACACTTATTCACATATATGCTGCGGGATGTCTTTCTGTATGCTGTGAATATGTGTTGCTCTGATTGGTTGATAAATAAAGTTGCATTGGCCTATGGCAAGGCAGCTTAGAAGCAGGTGGAAATCCAAACAGATAGACAGAAAGAGAAAGGAGAGGCAGAGAGATGCCAGCCTGCTGCCCAAGGAACAACATGTCAGCAGACTGATAAGCCATGAAACACATGGCAAAATATAGATTAATAAAAATGGGTTAATTTAAGTTCTAAGAGCTAGCTAGCAAGAAGCCTGCCATATGCCATGCAATTGGTAATTAATATAAGCCTCTGAGTAATTATTTTGTAAGTGGCTATGGGACTACAGGCCTGGCAAAACCAGAGAAACCTTCCAATTACACATTTACACATACACATGCTCACACACACAGGCTCACCTTCACATACACAAGATCAAGCTCATATAGAAAAAGAGCAGCAAAGTAAATATTGTGACATATTAATTTTGGGGCAATCTCACTGACTCACATGGGAATTCTTTATTTTTTTAATGTTTCAGTAAGTGACATTTTTCAAAATAAATGTTTAAAAATCTTACAAATTATTGTGTTTTTAAGTTTAAATTTATTTTTAATTAGCGTGTAAATGCATCACTCCCTCCTTCCTCTCTACATCTCCTCTCATGCCCCCTGCCTCTGCTTTTCTCCCTATCAAAGTCATAGCTTCTTTTTCTTTGTTTTAGATATACATATATATAATTTAAATATATAATTTATATATATGCATATTCATATAAAAGCCTGCTGAACCTGCTTAATGTTGCAAGTTTGTATATAGTTTCAAAGCTGGCCACTTGGTATTGAAGAACCAATTAGAGGGTGAATCTTTGGGGAAGACTGATTCTCCCTCTCTAATCATTCCTTAGTGTCATGTAGTTCTTTGTCTAGGAATTGGATCCAGCGAAAATTTCTTTTTCCATATTTACCTATCTGTTGTTGTTGTCCTGTTTCAGCTCCTGTTTATACAGCCATATTGTTTAAGTTATCATAGGTGAAGCTTCCCTATCATTTTTAAGAGACACACTGTTGTAGCAGATTTCCTGATCCTCTGACTCCTGAAATCTTTCAGTCCCTTTTTGATTAATGTGCCTGAGACTTAGGTACATGAATTATTATACACACATACATATATATATATACGTACATACATGCTCCTATACACACATACCTCACAGAGTTGTTCTCTGCATTTTGACCAGCTGCAGTTTTCTATAAGAGGAGCATCTTTGATGAGGCATGGGAGCTACACTCATCTGTAAATGCTTATACATTTATTTAATCTTCAAATTTTGAATTGCCTAGTTGCAAAAAAAGTGAAATGTCACATCTTGAAAAGAGAAAACATTAATTCCAATCAACAAAAGAAAGCCCTACAAAGGATAACTCATCACAAAAAAGTATGCCCCAAGGTGGATATTTACTGATCAAGAACAGTAGAATATAATCAATTAGAGAATATAGTGTATATGTAAGAGATAAGTGATTTATAAGTTATACATTGATTTATTTTTCATTTAATTTCTACTTTTAAAGTTTCTGTTTCTATTAGTGGATAATTAAAATGGATGTTGTGTTTCTATTGGACATCTAATTCTGCAAGGTATCAAAGACTTAGCAGCTGAATAAAAAGTACCACTATAGGAATCTACTGTTATACATTTCAGATATAAAGCCATATATAAATATTGAGTAGTATTTTAATTAATTTTCTTCTATCCACAGGAGTAGGTTATTTCTTTTAAGTACTTATTAAAAGTTATACCACCCATTAATGATAGTCACATGATCGGTATACACAGTGTCAACATCCAGGAGAACAGGCCTCAGTCCTCAGTTTGTGAAGACACTGATCCTTGGAATACTCCTTTCCAACTTCAACTATGAGATACTCTTTTCTTTATAATCCATGTGATTTTGCTTATGTTTGGTATAGGCTGTCACATCTAAGTATGGATGATATGATTTTTTGCAATCAGGATGACATCTTAAGAAGAGATAATACTTCCTATTTTCTTTCACTTGCCAACAGTTATCACAGTGCTGTCACATCCAAAGACCCATTGGTTATGGGTTGTTTATTGGGGAAAAATATGTACGTTCGTGTTGTGCATGCCTGTGAGAACATACCGAGATTACTTAGCTTCTTTTGATAAAAAAAAATGATGACCAACACTTAACACATGTGATGGAGATGTGCTATCTCTAAGCTGCATTCCTTGTGCAAAGATTGTTTTAGTTTGTCAAGTGGAAACAACTGTTATCTCAAAGAGTGATGTGAAAAAAATATTTAGGGAATGCCTGGTGGAGTTAGGGGCTAGGTCTAAGCAATGAGTGTGGGAAAGGAGGTTCAGAGGGGAAGATTTATATGATTGCATGTAGTTGGGAAGAGAAGCTGTGGAAGGTGGCCTGCTACAGACTTGGGGATAAGACTGGGAAATAAATTGTGAGGAGAGGAGGGAAAGGTAAAGCTTTGCAATTAGCCTAACTGCTTTCGGGGTGACTAAGATCCTGGGACTGGATAGCCCAGAGACCTAGGGTAAAACAAATACCACTGCCCTACTTAAAGGACATAGCAATTGAGTAACTCCTAAAGGCATCCTGTTATACTCATAGGTGAGGGCCTTGCTCAACTTTCTCCTGAAGCAAATGGGAATAAATACAAAGACCCACAGCCCTTGACATTGTGCAGGAAGAGAGAAACCTTGGAAGACTCAGCCATGAAAGGGATTTCTCCATCAAATCCCTCCCCACAGGCCTCAGAGAACCCAAAGATAGGGCTAAAAGTATATGAGTCAGAGGAGATGGAGACCCTCTAAATCAATCTAAGAGAACAAGACCCTCTAAATCAACATGAGAGATACATATATGAACTTGCAAAGACTGAAGTAGCATGCATAGGGTCTGCATGGGTCTACTCCAGAAGGGTCCTAGAGCTGAAAAGAGAAGTGGACACATTACCACATCCCTATTCCAGACTAAATCTTCAATTGATAATCACTTGAAAATGTAAACTTAGTGTCCTCAAAGAAAGTCTCACTGTGGCAACAAACTACTATTCTAAAGAGTAACCTACATGCCCAGCAGTTGAGAGCCAACAGAAAAAAAAAACTAAATGGCATCTTGGGAGGTTCCTTCTTTTGTCTTTAATGTCAGCTCATGGCTCAGCCTTTTTTATCTTTTGGATTCACTTATTATAGTTTTATATTTTATTTTATTTTATTTATATTTTCCCCTATATGTCTTATGGGATTCCTGAGAGGGTAAACAAGTGGGTCTCTGTTTCTTGTGCTTTCTCTTGGGGCTCTTTTCCTTCCATTTGTTTTGTTCAATTATAATGTGTTAGTTTTTGTTTTATCCTTACGTTTTATATTATATTACAATCCCATAAAAGCCTGTTTGTTTTCTAATTTGAAATATAAAGGTGGAGGATCAAGAAGGGAAGGGAACTGGGACAAGTAAAGGGATGGGAAACCATTATCAGGATATATTATGTGAGGAAAAAAATCTGTTTTTCAACAAATGAAAAAAAGCATTTGGCACATTTTGTGACAAGGTCTCATTTAACTCAGGATGATTTCCAATTCTTTATGTAACTGAGGGTGCTCTTGAACTTCAGATCTTCCTGACTCTACCTTGTGAGGGATTGGATTGCAGGCATTCATCACCATTAGCATGGGGACTGGGGAATCAAACCCAGGGCATTTTCATGCTGGTAAAGCACTTACTAATTCTTTTACCTTCCAGAGCATTATTTAGCATATTTCAAAATTAGGTTTTTTGTGTTGTGTATGAAGTGCTTCATTGTTTTTATTCTAAAAAAAAATGAAGCTATTTTATTAACCATAGTAAATTAATAGTATAATGTAGTATATAGCATAAGGAAGTAAAATTGAAAACCTATGCTACTTTTCTTTCCATAAATAATCATTAAACATTGAGCCAATTAAAACCAATAAGTGTTATAATGAATAATTAATATTCTTTAGTGTTTTGTGGTTTTGTTTTGATAAATTCCTTTTAAAGAGATATTTGTTTATATTGTGCAGCAGGCTATCAAAACAAAACAAAACAGTCATTGTCTCCAGATCTTATTTGAAGCAAAATGATGCATAATTCTCAGCACAGTGTCTAGCATCATCAAGTACCTGAAGTCAGTCACTGGAAAACAATGACCTGAATAAATATTCATTTGTGAATACATTAATTGGTAGCTATTTTCTTTCTCTGCATTTTAATAGAATCCTCCATTTTTGACTGAGCACAGTTACACAGAGACTGTCTCTTGCAGTTAAAGGTCCACTTTTGACTTCCAACAATATCATTTCAAGACAACAGAACTCATACTCTTAAAAAAAATTCAAAAGCACAAGGAGCAAAATAATAAGAGGGAAAAGCAGAAATAATAAACAGATGAATCAAGTCTCAAAAAAACACATTATTTTAAATAATAAATCATATTTGTAAGAAATTAAAGTAAAAATTTTAGAGATAAAATATAACAGTTGAGACCCACAACTAAAATGTGACAAGAAATGATAATTCTATAAGCTTACATTGGGAGAGAGATTATAATGCATATGCTGTTTCTTTGACATTTTCATTTAACAAAATAAAAACTAAACCTTAGAGTTGATATAGTAAAAGATTTATTATTTACTCTAATATTTGCTATTTTAATCTTTTGAAAAATGCATTTTTGCATATCATACAATGTGAATTGAAATTAGCACTATATATTTAAACCATTATACCATCACACAATAAAATTATTTGAATCATACGTATGTAATAATTTGTAATATTAAATATTTTTAATTGAAAACAAATTTTCCATACAATATATTCTGATCATAGTAGCCTTTCTTATCTTCCCCCTAGATCCCCTACACCTCCTCACTCATCCAACTCCATTGCTTTCTCTTTCCCCCTCTCCCTTTTGAAAAGAAGCATGAAAATATAAAAGAAGAAAAAATTAAAATGAAAAACAAAGAAAAAACAAATATAAACAAAAAGACACACATACACGCACACCATAAAAATGCAAAGTCAGAAACCATAATATATACCCAAAATACAAGGTAAAAAATTCCCAAATAATGTAATATGAGACATAAACATATCCAAAAATACCACTGCATTCATTTTATGCTGGCCTTCTACTGCTGGGAATAGGGCAGAATAGTATAGCCCTAAAGTGTGGTTATATACCTAATGGGACTCTATTTGAGGAAACTATTTTTCCCTTGCAAGAGGTTATCAACAGATATAGCAGAATGTAACTGAGTCATTTTATTGTTATGTTCCTTTAGTATAGTAGTTCCCAACCTTCCTAAAGTTACAACCCTTTAATACAGTTCATCTTGTAGTGATCCATAATCACAAAATTATTTTCATTGCTCTTTCATAACTGGAATTTTGCTATTGTAATGACTCTTAATACAAACATCTGTGTTTCGTAATGGTCTTAGGCCACCCCTGGGAAAGGATCATTCAAACCACAAAGAGGTTGTGACCCAACGGTTGAGACCCACTGATTTAACATGTACTTGGTTTTCTCCTAGGCCCATGACCTGTCTGGTCTCAGGTTCTCGGCCATCCACGCAGTGTCAGGTATGAATTCCATCTCATAGAGTGGGTCATAATTTCAATCAGATAGTGGTTAGTCTGTGCCACTACTGCACCAGCATATCATACAAACAGGTAAATGTTGTAGACTGCAAGGTTAGTAACTGGTTTAGTGGTTACTGTCCTCCTCTGGTGTGTAGAGTACCTTCTAGTACTATGCACCCTAGTCAGTAGGAGTAAAAGCTCTAGTGAGGCACCAGCTTGATTTCTCCACCGATAGCACAAGCACTAAAACTAAGAATTAATAAATGGGTCTACATGAAACTGAAAAATATCTGTATGGTAAAGGGCCACACAGTAGTCTACAGAATGGGAAAAGGTCAAATATGTAATTTACCAAGTGCACATCTTAGAGATCATTAATATATAAAATATACAAAGAACTAAAAAAAACTGGACATCAAGAAAACAAATAACCCGATTTAAATATGGGATGCACAAATAAACAGAGAATTCTTAAAAGATGAAGCACAAAAGGCTGAAAAACACCTAAAGAAATATTTAACATTCTTAGCCATCAGGGAAATGCAAATCAAATTTATTTTGAGATTTCCTCTTAACCAGTCAAGAATGCTCAAGATCAACATAACAAAAAATAGCTCATGTTGGTGAGGATATGGAGTAAGGGGAACACACTCATCTGTTACTGGTGGGAGTACAAACTTGTACAACTACTTTGGAAATCAGGGTGGTGGTTGTTCAGAAAGGTGAGAATCAATCTACTGCAAGATCCAGCTATACCATTCTTGAGCATATTTCCAAAGGAGTCTACATCCCATTAAAGAGACACTTGTTAAACCATGTTAAGTGATGTTCTATTATTCATAATAGCCAGAAACTGGATACAACCTTGATGTCTCTCAACAGAAAAATGGATAAAGAAAATGTGGCACATTTGCACAATAGAATATTATTCAGCTTTTAAAACCATGAAATCATTAAATTCACAGGTAAATTTGTAGAGCTAAAACAAAACCACAAACAAACAAAAAATATTACCTGAGTGAGGTAATACACATGCAAAAGACAAAGATAGCAAATGTGATATATACTCCCTTATGTAGGTGTTAGCTTTTAGGTCTTCAGTTGGTATGCTACAATTTATATAACCACAGAGGTTGGGTTAGGTATAAGTAAGGGGCTTAGGGATAGTGACGGATCTCCCAATAGAATACAGCTTAGAAGAGATAGGAGGGATACTGGAACAGGAGGATTAAACAGAGCAAGGGAAAGTAGAGATAAAGGAGGTTAAGACAGGAGGGACAATTGCCATTAAGGGTCATTTGAGAGGTCATATGGAAACCTACTACAGTAGACGCTTTTAAAATATATATACATATAAAAAGGAAATCTAAATGGAGTCCCCAAATAATTCAGGAGACAAAGCCACAACTAGACATCTTTCACCACCAAGTGAAACCACATTGCAAATAATGGATTACATCTAATTAATTTGTCAGCCAAAAGGGCCCCATGGAAACCCCAAACAACTCAAGTTATTGAAAAAACTATCGGTTGCTCTATACACACTAAAGATAAGGTGCTATTGCAGAAAGCAATGTATCTCATTGAACACAGAGCAATAATAATTCTTTTTTTTACTTTTAAAATAATTTTAAAAGAATAAGAGTCAAGTCTAAGCACCTTCTTCTCCAAATCCTTTCCAGCAATAATTGTTTTTATTTTCCTAATGACCACCATTTTAACTAGAGAGAGATGAAAAAGAAATTTTTTTTTTTGGTTTTTCGAGACAGGATTTCTCTGTGTAGCTTTGTGTCTTTCCTGGATTTCTCTCTGTAAACCAGGCTGGCCTCGAATTCACAAAGATCTGCCTGCCTCTGCGTCCCAAGTTCCGGGATTAAAGGCATATGCCACAACCACCCAGCCTAGATGAAATTCTATGTACTTTTGATATGCATTCCCATAATGACCTTTAAAATTGAACAATTTTTCTTATGTTTATTGGTCATTTGTATTTCCTTTCTGAACTCTGTTCATTTCATTAGCCCCTTTATAGGTTGTATTGGTTAACTTCTTGTTAGTTCATTTTTGTCCTTTTCTATTGTCACTATTAGATTTATGTCAGATAAATATGCAGGAGAAAATTTTTCTCTCAATTATTTCTTTCCTTATTAGCTGGTTACTTGCTCTGTGGAAGATTTTTAATTTCATGAGCTGCCATTTCTCAATTGTTAGCTGCTGGAGACCATTAAGACCATATAGCAGATGACAATTGATATTCAATAAGTCAACCTAACAAATGAATAAATCTCTGATGGAGAGCCCCCACTTGGCTAAGACCATGGGGGGGGGGGTTACTGATTCTGATTTCATTTGTTTCTGTCTGTAATTTTTCTCATGTGCCACTATATTACTTCCCTAAAAACAGCTTTGGGTGTTTTCCCATGCTTTTGTGTTTATCTCATGAAAATATTCCATCTATTGGGCACACATATAGCTGTGAATGGTCAGGAGGATGAATTCTGCTTAAAAGGCATAATTCTGATGAATAGAAATAATACTCTTATGCTGTGGGATGTTCTGTATGGTAAAGGTGTTGCTCTGATGAGTTAATAAAAAAACACTGATTGGCCAGTAGCCAGGCAGGACGTACAGGCAGGACTAACAGAGAGGAGAATTGAGGGAACAGGAAGGCTGAGGCAGAGAGACCTGCCAGCTGCCACCATGTCAAGCAAGATGTAAGGTACCGGTAAGCCACTAGCCATGTGGCAACTTATAGAGTAATAGAAATGGGTTAATTTAAGATAGAAGAAGTAGATAACAAGAAGCTTGCCACGGCCATACAGTTTATAAGTAATATAAGCGTCTGTGTGTTTATTTTGTAAATGGGCTGTGGGGCTGCTGGAGCTTGGCAGGACCCGGAGAGAAAACTCTCCAGCTACACTATTATGAAAAATAATAGGATATTTTTTCATACTCAGAATGCCATAGGAAAATAACTGTATTCCCAGCTACAAAGACAGCTTTTTATGCATTTAGCTAAGACTTTAGCAAGTTCATAACAAACTAGTTACCCCTGCAAAGAATATATAAGGACAAGTTTCCAAGTGTCTGTTGCACCAAGGTCAGGCACAGAGCAATTTTAATAGATGTAATTTTCTCAGCAATTGACTTTCTGCACAAACTACTAGCCTCAAGGTTCAGCCAACTGACTGTTTATTGTTTAAATCCTGAATTTCAATGTCACTCTCTGAGAATGCTAACCACTCAGAGCTACACGCCTGCTTTACTCACCATGCCCAGTCAGTGCAACCTCCCTAGCCTGAGAGAAACTGTGTGATTTCTCATGGCTCTGTATCTTGTTTTTTTTACTTAAGAAATTCTTTGTGACCCTGAAAATGAAACTCATATTTTCCCAGAGTTTTTGTGTGGAGACAAAGATGTTTATATAGGGTAGAGAGGAGTTTGTAGAAGAGAGTAAGTGAGTGATGAGGTGAATGAGTGAGTGAGTGATGTAGAAAAGAAATGCAAATTATGAGTGAAGAAATGTAGCATGGTAGAGAGTTGAGGAGAGATGTATGGATAGAAGAGAGAGCTATGTAGATGAGATGGATAGCTGCATAGAAAAATATAACTGTGTGTAAAGATGTGTGGCTGTTATATAGAGAGATATAACTGTATAGAGCTTTATTGCTTTTTAGAAGAGGTGTGTGGAAAATTCAGCTGTGTGGAGACAGAGATTTTCAGAAAGAGATTTTTTTAAGATGAATTGAAAGAGAAAGTTAGCATCAGAAAGAGTGCATGTTTCCTTATTTACCCCTCAGATAGAAAAATTCTAGCCCTCACTATAGCTGAAGTATTTTTTCTGGTCCTGTGGAATGTCTCCCACCCACGTCCCACAGCCATTTGGTCCCAAATAAACACACAGAGGCTTATATTATTTTTAAACTATGGCCATGGCGGGATTCTTAATAACTAGCTCTTGTGTCTTAAATTAACCCATTTCTGCAAATCTATACTTTGACACATAGCTTGTGGCTTACTGACACCTTTACATTTTGCATCTTCTGGTAGTGGCTAACAGCACCTCCCCTGTTCTGTCTTCTTCCTTCCCCTCTCTCCCTTTAGAATGTCCTACCTAACCTTATTCTGCTTCATCATTGGCCAAACAGCTTTATTTATCAACCAATCAGAGGAACACATTTTCACAGGATGCAGAATGACATCACCCATCACCTCACAGCATTCATGGATTTTTTTTTTTTGTTGTTGTTGTTGTTGCATACCCTGGAGGCAGTCCTGTAGCAGGCTCTCCTTAAGTCTTCTGGTAATTAGACTTGTTTTGTGAGTGAATGGAATCCTTTGTAGGATCTTCTTGCTTATATAATATGTCCTTTCAATTGTTGCTCATAAATAATAATCTGCAGTCTTCCTTGTGTTTCAAACTTTCTATGAATGTCCATGCCCTTATTTTTAGATATGCATGTGATTTAGTCTAATTTTTATTATTTATTTGTGTCTTTTATTGCCTCTTAATACGACAGGTATGCACTTGAACACAATTTTTTTTCCTATCAGTAAACTATACTGTTGAAGAAGGACAAAAGAACAGAATGATAAAGCATACATAGACCTAGGACATATGAAAAGTCACCTAATATGAAATTGTAGAAATAAGAAAATTTGACTCAAGATGAATACTGATAGATAAATAAAAGCCTCTATAACAATAGGAGGGAATAACTCATTAAAATTAAAAGAACAAGTATTGAGACTCAAAAGACAACAATTATGCTTAAAATAAATGTCAATAAAAATGAGCTTTTATGAGGGTGGACAGATAGATAACCTGTGAGTTTAATGGTAAGCCATTAGAAGTCAGTTTTACTACATCCATTTAGCAGAAAAATAGTAATAGGTTGGCCCCTAAAATCTATGACATGTCTGACCAGAGATTTTTGACCAGTATCTGTGCAGGATAGGGACTTAATCTTTTGAAGTAGGACTTAATTTCAATCAAAAAGTGCTTGACTTCTCCCATAACCACCTAGTTCACATTGAACTAGTGGGCATTTTTACGAAGCCATTCATTCTTGTTACTCATAGGGTTTATATCTGGGTGAGACTGATGATTCATTTTCTCCTCCAGTAACATGCATAGCACCTTCTAGCACTATGAGAGCTCTCCAGGAACTTTCAAAATGACTTTCAAAGAAGCAGTTTTGTCACTGCAGTTCCACACCAAATTAGAAATTTGAGTTTTTGGAAATCTGAGTCAGGAGATTTATGTTAACAGTAAAACATCCCTGAATGAGGGTAAGCATCTGCTTCCCAGATGAGTTCTGCATTTTAAGAGGGAAACATCGGCTCGGTAAACACTGAGGAATGATTTTGGCAGCATTTGTATGAAAATGCAGGAAAGAAATCCTGAAGTCTTAATGCGATGAACAACACACCCATCCCCCCAAAAAGTCAGTGGTTGACGATGCAGACATTACAGCAATAACCTGCAATACTTAAATTTCAAATTTCTAAAATTGTGGGCACATTATCTTCATGTCAAAGGGGAATATGACAATGCCCCACATTTGAATATGTGTGGGATATAGTAGCACTCAAGAGCATCCCAATCACACAGGCAGGTACCTAATCTAGAATTCTGAAAGCCAAAAAGTGCCTGGACTAAGCATACTCCCATGTGAAAATTGACTGTAAAGTAGCATCCATAACAGAGAAAGTGCCAAATTTCATTTTGGTCGCCATGATAAAATATATTGGCAATAATCAAAGTAGGGGAGGGAGAGATTTTTCTAATCCAAATTTATAGGTAATACCCCATCATTCCAGAGAAGTCTGAAGCAACTTGTCATTTCTACAGTCAAGAGCATTAAAAAAAATAAAATATGTTAATGCATGTCTGTTAGTGTGCTAGATTTTCTCTCCTCTTATACAGTCTGAAGCTTCAAAATCAGGACATGGTGCTGACAACTCTCAGGGTTAGTCTCCCCGTATTATTTAAGGCAATCAAGATTGCCTTATGCCCCCACAAACATTTCCACGAGCCAACCTAATCTATACAATCCATCACTAATATTCTTTTTGCCGGTGATTTTACATTCTTATAATTTGGCAAACTAACCAGAACACAGAGATATTTATGAAATGAAAAGCAAAAAGGTACCAAACACTACAACTTTATAGCCCTCACACCACCTAACAGGACAGAACAGCTATGAAAGCAGCCAACATTAATAGTAAAATTACTTAAGACATAAGATTTATTTGGTGATTTGTTATTGTCATTTGACTAAACAGGTCCTGAGCATGGATTTTATAGATGGCAAAAGAGCACATGTCAAAAGATTAGGCACGCCTGATAGACAGCATTATGGGAACAACTTAAGGACATATTTTTATCACAAAATGAACTACAGAAGTCACAAAAGTTTTAGACAATAAAGTACAATGGAAACATTGGTCCTAGGTAAATAAACAAAGAATATTTCAGGATTTTAGAGTTAAGAAGAACATATAAACTACAAGAAATAAAATCTGACAGTTCATTTTCAAACTTGCCTGTGAGCAGTTTAGGTCCAGATGCAGATTAAACAGAAAGCACTGCTAGAGAGTCTGCTGGTTCTAATCAAACTCCACTGACCTACATACCTACACCCATACTAGAAGTTTTTAGTCGGAAATTACTAACAGCTAACCTTGAAATGCCATGCTCAGGTATCAGGGCCCAGTGTTTGGGCCAGCCCCAACCTATTGAAGAGTTCATTGAAGTAGGGAGTGAGCAATTGAGAAATGCTAGATAGGAAATATATAGACATAGATGGAGAGAAAGACAGAGACACATGATAGCTTCGGGAGGGTCCTGGGTCAATACCCAGCAGCCTCAGGTTTATTTCTAATGGACTTTTTATATACTAGCAAGGGGAGAGGCAAAAGACCTCCCCCACCTTTCAAGATCAAAGCACAATGTACAACCAAGTGTAGACCCTGCAAAACACATGGTAACCATGCCCCACAGTAAAGCATCTTGTGATTAGGCCTTGAAGTATAAGACACCTGGTAAACATGCCTTTGCACCCTATAAGGCAGCCTTGGAGAGCAACACAAACTCTGACTCTCTGACCTTGAGTAAAACCACAAGTTGGAATCTTTGTGGGCTTCCACAGTCAGGGACTCAAAAGATGATTCAGGAGTTAAGAGCACTCAGCTCTTCCAGAGTACCCAGGTTCATTCTCAGCACCCATGTGGCAGCTTACAACTATCTGCAACTCCAGTTCCAAGGGAACTGATACCTTCACACCAATGCCTATAAAATAAAGTTTTAAAAATAGAAAAAAGAAATACCATGCACATGATAAACTTAAAAATAAATAGGTTGTAAAACATGGAGATGAAAAAGACAAACAGAAACCACTGAGAGAGATTGAAGACGTAGGAGATTGTACCTTCCTGATTACTCAGCCATAGAGAAAACGGACAAGGAACTTGCTGTATTATGGTTTACAAACTATTCTCTTCAGTCAACCAATGTGTCCTCCATTCTAGGCTGATGCCAGACTCTGCAGAGTTGTAAAATAAATTGCCTCATTTTCCCTACTCAGTTTCCAATACTCATAGGAAGTGGGAATGTTTGCTTTATGTTTGCTCTCAAATATCTCAAAGTGAAAACAACAATGGCCAAGCAGCAGAGAAGAGATGAAAGTAATAACGTCTGACTAATTAGCCCCAAACACCTAGGTAAATTTGTTGTAAAATGTAAACAGAGAGGTCTCAATGAAGGCTTGACAAAGCCAGAAGCAAATATGACTTGATTTTGTATGTTTTATTTTCCAACAGCATTAGGAATTAATGCACACCACTGCTACCTATGACATAATGGCCCTAGCAGTCTTCATTAATGCAGTAGGTAGGTTATGTTAGATAACATAAAAAAACTTTTAAAAACTGATTTTCTACCTATGCAATAAGAGAACAGTGTTGAATTCTATGAATTTCTGAGCTTTCTGTGTATTATCTGGGTGAGTCAGAGTTCAGCAAGTAGATATAAATTATACCAGCTATTTTAACAGAGATAATTTAATAAATAAAAATGTAAGTTATTAACTTGGTGTAAAGTTAGTTAGTAACTGAAAGGCAAAAGTGAGGTTTCCATGAAGGGAGCAATTATTGGAGGCAGCTCCCACATTTACATCTGTACACAGGTAAAAAAGGCTAAAGTCTTTTTATTCATCTTAGGAGCTTGGAGAAGATATCCTCAGGAGACAAAAATCGAGAAAATGGAGAAGACACTGCGGGTGCTGGTGCCTCCATGTTCAGAAAGAGGGCCTATGGGACTGAGAACCAAACCTCTGAGTTGGAGACTCTGGAGTTGTTGTATCTGCCTGGTCCTGCAACCATAGAGAAACTGCAAACTGGATTCATATGTAACTTCGAGAAGATGCTTCTGTTGCTGCCAAGAAATGGCTGCTGCTATCATGATTCCCGCAGGACCATGGAAAAGAAGCAACGAGTCTCTAGCCCAAATCCCAGTCTCCCTGCAGTAGCATCTCTTGGTGGATGCTAATGGGGAAATACATGGCAAAGCATAAGTTTGAGGTGGATGGTCACAGACCCAAGATCACAAAGCCAAACACAAAATACTAAGTCAGATCTGAAACACAGTAACGTGGTGACCATAATCCTTTGCATTATCTGTAGTGTAAAAAAATATAGCTGAATACATGACCCAAGGGGGAAAAAACATAATTTGTAGTTTAGGTATATGTATGTTAATGAATTTTATATATACTGCAAGAGAGATATGTGAATATGCATATGTTACATATATTCAAATATGTATATATCATTTATCATAAAACTCCCTTGGGATATAATTTCAAAAATCAAGGTCCTTTAGCTTTCTTTAATGGAACCCCTTTTTAAAGAAATATTGCACTGTGTGAGTTCATTTTAATTTTGTTGTCCTGGCAATGCTACATTAACTTCAGTAATATTATTTACTATTTGAATAAATTGATGTCTTAGAGGAGCTAGAAATACTACCCATTAGAGCAATGGAACCTGACTGGCCTTAGTAAATGAAAAACGCATTAATATTTAGCTGAGAGCTCTAGCTGAGCATCGTGCTTCATTATGGGAGAGAAGAATCTGTGGATTGGTTTTCTGTCAGCATTTTCCCCATAAATGCCTCCTCCTGGTATGTACCTGAGAGCTGCATACTCATCAGCACAGTTTTCTGAGATTAGGGTGTTATGTGAGGCTCCTTTGACATCAGCATGGGGAAATCCATATTCTGGCTTTCCTGAATCATACAAATTCTTCTTGTTGCTGTTTTATTTATCTTGCACCGAATACATTTTATCGACTCAAATAAGCATCTCATTCTTTCTTCAAATCATATTTCCATTCACTGAGATTGAAATAAAGTACAAATATTTATGTGTATATAATAAAGCCATTAGTGGAACTGCAAAGGAAAGTGTATATACATTTAAGTAATTTGAACACCATTATTCCACAGGAGCATAAGCATTACAGGCATAAAACAGCCTGAATTCTAATGAAATTTTGCTTAAGGAAAGGAAAACTGCAACAAAAGCCTTGAAATAAGTAAAATGTTGCAAAGAATAGTGATTTGCTAGGATAAATTTAAATTTTTAAGAACTAAAATACTCCCAGAGGATAGGTGATTAAGCCATTATTGGAAAACTGACCAACAAAAATAATTAATTAAATTTTAATTAATGGATCATTGAGTCAACTCACTGGGAAAGACTAACTGACAAGCTTGACTATCACATGGTGAAAACAGAGAACTGACTCCAACCTACACACACATACATCTTGGCAATCACAATACACCTATGTACACACACACACACACACACACACACACACACACACACACACCAAAAACACCATAAATAAATAAATGTTTAATTTTTTAATTAAATTAAAATGTTTAAATTTTGTGATTAGTACTTTTTGTTTTGTTTTCTGGGCTTGTTTGTTTTGTTTCTTTTATTGAGAATAGATTATTTTCTCACATAATATCTTCGAATTACCATTTCAATCCTTCTACTCCCTCCAGTGCCATCCCACATCTCCTCCCATCTGGATCCAATCCTTTTCTGTCTGTCATTAGAAAAGAACAGTCTTCTAAGAGATAATATTAAAATTCAACAAAATAAAATGTAACAGGATTAAAAAAAAAAAAAACCTATCACATCAAAGTTGGACAAACCATCAGAAGGAAGAGAGCCCAGGAGAAGGCACCAGAATCATAGCTTTATTCATTCACACACTCAGGAATCCCAAGAAACCACTAAACTGGAAACTGTAAAGGACGTGGTGCAGACCCATGTGGGCCCTGTGCATACTGCTTAGTCTCTGTGAACTCATATGAGCTTTGCTCATGCTGATTTAGAGGGCCTTGTTTTCCTGGTGTCATCTGTGCCCCCTGGCTCTTACACTCCTTCCTCCTTCTCTTCTGAAGTGTTCCCAGAGCTCTGAGGAGAGTCAGTTGATGGAGAAATCCCTTATAGGTCTCAGCGTTCTAAGGTCTCTCATTCTCTGCATAATGTCTGGCTGTGGCGCTCTGAATTTGATCCCAAATGCTGCAGGAGGAAACTTCTCTGATGGTGGTTAAACAAGCCACTGACCCATGAGTATAGCAGAATATCATTAGAAATCATTTTAAAACTATGGTTTTGTTGTTGTTGTTGTTTTATCTGTTTGTTTTCTAATGAGAGTTTTTGTTTTTACCCTAGATAACCAGGTTATCTGGTCTCTGGTTCTTGGTCACCCTAGCAATGCTGGGTTCCATCTCCTGGAGTGGGCTTAAGTCAAATCAATTACTGTTTGGTTACTTCCACAAGCTTTGTGCCACCATTGCCCTAGTGTATCTCACAGGTAGGGTACTATTATGTCTAGACGAATTTCTAAACATTCTTATTAAATAAGAAACACAGAGCCAAATACAGGGATGAAAGCCATAGAAATCAGAGTGATAACCACCAACTAACCTTAGCTCACCATTCTGCTGTAGCTTCCCAAGACATCTGAACCAGCTTCTTCCTGTCTAACCTGCACCTTTATTGCCTTGTTGTTCTGCCTTCTCATTGACTCTAAGCCCAGCCACATCACTTCCTCATCACTGCCTGTCTATATAGGCCTCCAGGTCTCTAAGGTTGGTACTGGCATTAAAGGCATGTGTCACCATGCTTGGCTGTGTCCTTAAACACACAGAGACTCTGCCTGCCATGTGATCAGATTAAGGGCATGTGATACCACCGCCTGACTTTTGTTTATGGCTGAATATGACCTCTGATCTCCAGATAAACTTTATTTATTAACATACAAATAAAATATCACCACAATTATATGTCAAAGTGTTTGTGACCAGCTTGTTTACATTTCTCTTTTGGTAGCCTTCAGATTACCTTTTTGTACCAAAGATGCTAGAAGACAAGGTTGAAGACTCTGTTCAGGAACCAGCTCAGCTTCTCCATGTTCAATGAACTGTGAAAGTGCTGTCTTCAACAATGGGAACTTGCTCTTAGTTTGTGGAGAGTAATCTACTGTCTTGGCAACAGCCTGGGTTTGGGGGATAATTCCCATGGGAACCCTTTAGTCCACAGCTCAATTAGATGTAACCCAAACCTGGCACTGGAGGCTTTGTTTGGTGACAAGAGGTAGCTAGTTGTGACTCTGTCTTCCCCATCATTTAGCAATTTCATTTATATTGCCCTCATATATGTGCATGTTTTAAGATTTTTCTACTGTATAAGAATCTATACTACCAGTCAAATGCCCCTTAATTTTAGCTGTCTCTCCCTATATTTCTTCCCACACCTCCCCCACAGCCCCATCCCCAAGTGACCCTCCCATTGCATGCCCACGTCCATGCATCGATAATGATCTAATCTATTCCCTCTAGTCCCTTACTCCGTACCTACTCTCTGTGGCTCTCCTGGTTGTGGTTTGGTTATCACTAACCTAACAGCTAATACCTACATAGAGATGACTACATACCATATTTGTCTCTCTGCATCTGAAATACCTCACTCAGGGTTTTTTTTTTTTTTTCTCTTGTTCCATCCATTTGCCTGTAAATTTCATGTTGTGATGTTTTTTTAATGACTGGGAGTAATTCTCCATTGTGTAAACGTCCCTTTTGTGATGACTCTTAAATATTTCAGTAGTGGTTTTTACTTACAATCCTTCAAAATTTGATATATGTTACTTTACATTAGTTCCTGTTTGTGTATTATGAGGACCCAAATTCAAACTCCCAGAACTATATTTTAAAATTCTACAAAGTAGATGTTCATATTTATATTACCTGCAAACTGCATTGTCTTTATTTGGAGAAATATTTCTGGGTGTGTCCTTGAGGATATTTCTGGAAGAGATTAGCATTTGAATCAGTAACAGGGCAAACATCAGCCTTCACCAAAGCAAATGGGTTCCATATAATTTCTTTAGAGTCCCAATAAAGTGGAAGGTCCAGCATGAGTGAAGTGACTCTCCCATAAAAATGAGGCATATATATGTTTTTACCCTACAGTACCAAATGAAGTCCTAGTTTCCTGGACTTCAACTTGCAAATCTTATCCATGGTTTTCTGTTTCTCACACTTATAGCCTCCAAAGCGAGCAACACCACAGGCTTTCCTGATTCTCTGGACTTGACTCTACCTGAACCACACCTGTCTTGTCCTGGTTCCCTACCTTGTAGATGACATTGCTCAAGCATCTCCAAGCTTCCATAACCATGTGAAGCAATTCTCAGAACAACCACCTTTTATATAGTAATGTATAATCCATTAGATGTTTCTGTTGAGAACCCTGAAAAACAATATATGCACACATATTTAAAAATATTTTAGACAAAATACTAACTCTATTTAAATTGATAATTACACACTTGATTTTATTTTTATGTGGAAAAATGGGGCTGAATAAGGATGAGAAAAAATCAAACTGTCAAAAATTAGAGCTTACAAACAAATAAAAACTATTTTAGATGCTTATTTTGACTAATGTGTAAGAAATTTAATAGTGTGCTAACATCTTTATAAAGATAGGTGATTAAATTTGAAAAGTTACATCATTTTATTGGTAAGTTTTAATTATATTAAAATTCTGAAAACACAAACCTTAATTTTTCCCTCAAATAATTGATTGTGGCATACAAGTATATTGATTGACAGATATACTAGATTGCTTGCCAGTATTCTAACAAACACTCCAAAAGGAGTCCATTAGTTAATTTAATGTTAGGCAGCTGCCAAAGTGGCCCCTAGTGACTATTGTGTTTTAACACCCAGGTCCATGTGTGAGCATAAGCAACAGAATAATAATGCACAAATAATAGACATAACTTTTGAGGATAGGTCGTAAATATATGATGTTTCTTCCTTTAAAAATCTTGACATAACTATTTCTAAAAACACCAATTTTTATGCCAGTGGAACACCCACGCAAGCCTATGGAGAAATCTAGGTAGTAAGAAAGGCACTCACTGTTACCAACTGGTAAGACACAAAGCTCTTTGTCATCAGGTGCAAGATCAAGCCACCTATGATGACGTACCCATCTGATATCTGCTATTACCTTCAGTTGTCTGGAGTTGGCCGCCCACTTCTTGAACTGTATTTCAAACAAATAGAAACAGAAACACCAGTTCTAATGTAGAGTAGCAATGCAAAATAATTTCAGTTTGTTAGATACCTAGTGCTATCTTTGAATCCTATGATTTCATGTGAGAAGAAATATGGAATTCTAATTAAGATAAACCCAAAATAGCTGGAGAGATAGCTGAGTAGTTAGGAGTGCATACTGCTCTTGCAGAGGACTCATGTCAGCTGGCTAACAACTACCTGTAAATCCTGTTTCAGGGGATGGTACTCTCTTCTGTCCTCTCCGTACACAAACACATATGAATCACATAATTTTAAATAGAATAAATATTATTCCAAAGTACTCAAAAAAATGTCTTCGCCTTTGACAGTTAGATTGGCAGTTATTTCATGGCTGTTCAATCAGTGCACATTGAAAATTGGGCCTAAATTTGATTGTCCCTTGTTGCCAAGGTGTCTGTGTCCATAGATCATCAGAAGAAAAGGAATGGTGATTGTGATAATCATAGGTAATCTCTAAATGTATCAGCTGTATCAGAAATACCATTCCATTTCCAATATGCTAGTGTGAATAAAATCTAAAGGTTTTTTCACAAGATTAGCTGCTTAAATGTAGACCCTTTTGCTTAAAATAACACTTACATAATTCATTAAAAAAGTAGAATTCAAGTCGATGCCTACATAGAGCCCTCATCCCTTCTGGCTAGTGTTCTTGATACCACAGAGTACTTTGCACGTTACTACCAAAGGGGAAACATAAACATCAACTGTGGTGATATTGTGTTCCCCAAAATATTGTGCCCCCTAATAAAATTATCTGGGGTCAGAGAACAGAACAGCCACTAGATATAGAGACCAGAAAATGGTAGCACACACGCCTTTAATCCTAACATTCCAGAGGCAGACATCCTCTGGATCTCTGAGTTGAAAGCCACACTGGAAACAGCTAGGCGTGGTAACAGAGCCTTTTATCCCAGAAGGTGATGGCAGAAAGCAGAAAGGTATTTAAGGCGTGAGGACCAGAATTAGAGCTGGTTAAGTTTTTAGGCTTTTGAGCAGCACTTCAGCTGAGATCCATTTGGATGAGAACTCAGAGGCTTCCAGTCTGAAGAAACAGGATCACCTGAGGAATTGGCAAGGTGAGGTGGCTGTGGCTTGTTCTGCTTCTCTGATCTTCCAGCATTCACCCTAATACCTGTCCTCAGGTTTGTTTTTATTAATAAGAACTTTTAATATTTGTGCTACAATCAACCTAGCTACAAACCCTTTGATCTACAATGATGTCCTAGCTGCAAGATATACTAGTGCAATGGTGGCACTAAGTTTCAGTGTTGTAACTTATGACATTGTGACTAGTTTTAAAATTAAACTCAGAAGTAAAAGAGATGTAACCAAGAAAAATTCTGGGGGACTGAAGGCAGGACTTGGTAAAGAGGCTAGTCTAACAGAAAAAAAAAATGAAGATCAGATTATAAAGATAATCTTTTAAAGCCGTAGTGAGAGAATTAGATCTTAATTTGAAGACAAAATATTTTTTAAGGGAGCTGCCATAATTAGCTTCCTGCTGTAGAAAATCAGTGTGAATATAGCAAACCACACAGAGGCTATTTGAAAGTTATATAATAAGTTTGCTTCATTTTCATTGTGTCTGTTGTGAGTACTTTAAATAGTTCATTCATACTCTTGATTAACAACTTAGGAGTGGACACTGAGAGTAGCTACATAGTGAGTGAAAAATAATAACTAATAATTGATTTGATTTTAGGCCCACTCCATGAAATGAGATCCATACCCAACTGACACTGCTTGAGTGATCAAGAACCTAAGACTAGATGGCTCAGGAAACAGAGGAAAACAAAATAGTACTGTCCTAAAAAAGGAAAGTAGTAATAAAATAACTCCTAATTCTGCTGTGCTTACAGATCAGTGCCTTTCTCTGCCATCATCAGAGATGCTTCCTTCAGCAGCAGAAGGAAACACAGAAAGCTATAAAGCTATAGCCAGATATTATGCAAAGAGTGAGAGTACTCAGAATATTCAGATCTAAACAAGATGTCTCCGTCAAATCCTTCCCGTCGGGACTCAGAGAACCCTGAAGAAAAGTAAGCAGAAAAGAACCAGAGGGAAGCAAGGTTTTCTAAACACCAGGATCTATCCACATTTGAACTCACAGAGGTTGAGGCAGCATGCACAGGGTCTGAAAGGGTTTGTACCAGGCCAAGCCCTAGAGCTGAAAGGACAAGTAAACATGTGCGCTATCCCTGACCCAGAAACAATCTTTATAACCACTTGCAAGTGAAAAATTAGTTTTCTCCAAGGGCATCTCACTGGACAAATAAACTATTCTGGAGGTTATGAGAATGTCCAGCAGTAGCCAGTTACAGAAGACAAACTCAATGGTGTCTTTGGTGATCCCTTCTCTCATAATGTTCTGTGAAGGCTTTTTGGTTTGTTGTTGTTGTTTTTTTAAACTCTTATTTTAAGTTTATTTATTTACCCTATGGATTATATATATATATATATATATATATATATATATATATATATATATATATCATGGCTTCTAGCTTTTTGTTTTCTATAGAATTCCCAAATGGGCAAGAGTTTGTCACTGTGTATTTGTCTCTTTTGACTTTCTTGGGCTCTTTTTCCTTCTATTTGTTGTTTTGTCTTATTCTGGTGTGAGGTTTTTTTGTGTGTTGCTTTATCTTACTATATTTTATTTTGTTTTACTGTTATGCTTTAGATGTTTGTTTTCTAATAAAAGACAGAAAAGGGGTAGACATGGATGGGAGGGGAGATGGGACGGAACTGGGAGCAGTAGAGGGCAGAGACACTGTAATCAGAAAATATTACATAAAAACATCTACTGAGGAAAACATGTACTAGACAATATATAGACATGGATATGTAAATGCATATTAAAATAATAGTTTGATTCGTGTAAATAAATACATTTATAGATATATATATGCATGTCTTTGTATAGCTATTGCACTTTACAGCATATCTTTTTGCCATTTCAAAAAAAATTTATAATTGAAGGGCCCAGGAATAGAAAGATAGAAATATAAAACTAAAAAGTTATAAGCCTAAAGAAATGGAATCTGGCAGCCATTATCTCTGTTAGCATTTACAATGGCTCTCTGCAGCCAGGGGTTAGCTTTTCACAATTACTCACCGGGCACTTACTACCAACCACTGCTGTGGACCAAAGTTAAGTTTAAATGAGTTCTACAGACTTCTACTACATCCCACCTGATAAACTTTAACCAATGCCCATACACGTCCACCCGCTTTGCATTGCTTTGTATCCTTCTCGGCTATGGGAAACCAGCTACGTCAGGAAAGCTACAGAGTTTTCAAACACTATTAACTATGTCAGGAAAAACTGCACGCTTTTTACAAACCTCAATTTGCTAAAACCTTGTTAGCAGGAATTATAAATCTTAAAATGCAATTATGTCTCTTAGTTTGAACTTCAAAATTGTAAAGATTCTTTTGTCCATGCCTAATGCTTACTTCATACTAAGAAAAGAGGCTTAAAACCCACCCCCATTGCCCCAGTATCAGATACTTGAACTGTGACTGTGGTCTCAGTTAGCTGGAAGCTTTTTTTTTTTTTTGAATAAAGTTTGTGTCTGGTTTAATAGACTTTTATGGTCTGTACCTTATTTGCATGACCCCAGACTCTCAACAATATTTTTTTTATTTATTGATACCCTGGGAATTTCATATCATGCACCTGAATGACATTCACTTTCCAGTCCTTCCATGTCTACCCCTCCCTTGTTACCCCCTCCACACACACAAAAAAAAAAAAAGTAAAAATAAAAATAAGACTTAAAAAAAAGCCTAACTTGTGTTTCCTACACACTCACTGTGGCATGGCCAAACTCTCAGTGGCCTGCCCTTTGAGTAGAACTGAGTCCTCCCTCTTCCGCACCTCCTCCAGAAGCCGTCACTTGCAGAGAGCTACTCTTCAGCATCCCCGTCACCCTTTTTGAGAATTCTCCTGGGTGACTTCCTGTTTAAGCTATTTCGTTTTTTGGGGAAGTTCAGGGTTGGTATGAGGGTAGGGGTTGTCACAGAAGCCTTCCATGTCCTTCCCTCTCAACTGAGCATCTGTAGGCATTAGTATCTCAGCAAAAGTGGCCACCTTGCTCTTCTCAGTCAGTGGGACCACAGATCATAGGCCTTCTACACGGTTTTTGGCAACAGCACAGACCACTGCTCCCAGTTGCAGCAGGACTACAGACCAAGACAAGGTCCTCAGTGGCAGCCTGGACCACGGACATCATCGTGGCCTCAAGTGGTAGTGCAGGCCACTCAGATCAGCATTTAGATCAGTAGCTTAATGCAGCACAACCCACTCCCCAGCAACTCCTCCAGCATCACTGTTCCAGTCCCCTTCCTAAATCTCAGTTTCAGTGTTTTAACATAAAAATGAAATCCTATCATTATTAGGGACCCCATTTATATGTTCATTCATCCACTGATAGACATACAGACTGTTTCCTTTTGCATACTATTTTGAGTAGAGCAGCAATGTACATGGATGAGTTTATATCTCTGTAGTTACTATAGTTACAAGGTAGTAGGATATGGAATCCTTTGGGGAATATTCCCAGAAATGATATAGCTGTGTGCTAGTTATATTTCTACCTCTTTCAGGAACCTACACACTTATTTTCCATAGAAGCTGCACACATTTGCACTGAATAAATGAGTCTATCTTTGTCCTCACATACTCAGCAGCATTTTGTGTCATTTTTATTCCTTTTTTCTCTATAATTGTTAATCAAGTGAAAAAACAGCCAACAGAATGGGAAGGAGATGCTTTGACAGCTATGCATATGATCAGTAATCAGTGTCTAGACCACACAAAGAACTAAAAAAAATACACAAATAAAAAATAACACCAAGAAAACCAATAACCTTATGTAAAATGGGCTATGGAATTGTAGAGAAGAAATACAAATGGCAAAGCAATCCTTTGCAATTAGGAAAATGCAAATCAAAACTGCTTTGAGATTGCTTATGCCAAGCAGAACTGCTAAATTTAAAATATCAAAGGATGATCTCCAACTTACCTATATATTGGATTTAATAGGAGAGATATTATAAACCCAAGATCTCAGGTACCAACCCAGGGGAATTAAATCACTGAGATTGCAGGTGAAAAAAAAAAAACTCTAGAGATGAATTGTGGAGATGACCACTCTTGCATTGTAGTTCTGCCTCTAATGCAGCCTGAATATCAAGTGTAGTAATTCAAAATCAAACAGAGATATGCAAAGGGAGGGGAAATACACTCAATTTAAATTGCTTATATTATTCCCATTTGGGTTTTCTGTTCCCACATCCTCCCAGGCTGCACTGAACGCTCTTTTCAAACACCTCAGTCTGGCACCTTCTTTTTGCATTTTAGATGGCTGAGCACTGGCATTCTTGTAATTCTGAAGGCAGTTAATAGCTTCTGGGTCTAAATATACATGGCATTTGGAATTTATCTTTGTTAAGACGGTGTAGAAAGAATGCTTGCTCTTCAGTCTACCTCATGCATAACTAAATATCATAGCCTGCAGGGTGAAGAACCAGCTGAATTCTATCTGCTTATCTGGCTTGTCCCTCCAGAGAGCCATCAGCTAGACAGGGGAGAGAAAAGTCAGAGAGAAGTGAACTTCAGAAACCAACTGAAAACATTTTTAAAGGTTGGAATAATCCATTTGTTAATTGCTAGTGGAAAATGAGATGAGAAAGGGACAAATAGATAATCACTAGATTTAGAAACATGGGGCTAATTTGTAAGTCACGGAGACAATGAAATGGAGCAGCTAAGGGTGAACAGTTTGGAGATGTCCACTTGGGTGTCAATCTCATTCTTACTCTTAAATATTTGCCTTAAATGTTAGAAGAATTCATTTGACACAGATCTTATAATTCAGCCTTTCTCATTCACCCAGTCCCTTTACCTCAGCTGCCCAAGGCATAGAAGCATACTATAACTGTAAACCCACTGGCCATGGTAGCCTGGGGAACAGACAGGCAATCTTCACTTTCTTTCCTGTTCTCCATTAAGAACCCCCCCACCCCCATCTCATGTCTTATTCCCAGCCCTATAGCAGACCACCTGCAGGGGCCTATTTTCCCTTTTACCGCCATTTCCAGGAAACTCTGCAAATCCTCATGGCAGATGCAGCTTTTCTCCTTTTGGTAGACCCTGTCAGCTCTGCCCCCATTTATAACTAATCCTCATTCCTTCACATGAGCTCTCAATACCTAGAAACACATTGTACCCCGGACCTACAATGGCTACACTTGGCAGGATCTCAGAAACATTCCCTGTGAGGCAACCCACAGCCACTACATTCTGCTGTGATCCAGAGAAGGCAACAGAAACCAAGAAAGGGAACACCTACACAACAGCAATCAATCCAGGTGTCTGTAACATGAATCTCAAAAGGTCTCATTAATAAAAACAAATCCAGAGCCAGGTATTGGGGTGAACGCTGAACGATCAGAGAAACAAGCCACATCCAACCTCACCTCACCAATTCCTCAGCTGATCTTGTTTCCTCAGACTAAAAAACTCTGAGTCCTCATCCAAATGGATCTCAGCTGAACTGCTGCTAAAAACTAAAAGCTTAACCAGCCTAGTTCCTGGTCCTCACACCTTATATACAGTTCTGCTTCCTGCCATCACTTCCTGGGATTAAAGGCCTGAGTCCTTCCCAAGCAAGACATGAGATCTCAAGTACTGAAATTAAAGGTGTGTGTGTGTGTGTGTGTGTGTGTGTGTGTGTGTGTGTGTGTGTCACCATGCCTGGCAGTTTCCAATGTGGCTTTGAACACACAGAGATCCAGATGGATCTCTGCCTCCTGAATGCTAGGATTAAAGGAATGTGCTACCACTGCCTAACCTCTATGTTTAATATAGTGGCTGTTCTGTTCTCTGACCCCCAGATAAGTTTATTGGGGTGCACAATATGTCAACCACAGGTATCAAGACCCAGTTTTATAATAATATGAAGCCTAGGAGCAGCACAGAAATACAATAACAGCCATCAGACCCAGTGACCCTACCATAATACACCATGAGAAACACAATAGATATGAAGGACAAGACAAGAAATTCAAAATAGCTATTATTAATAAGATCAAGGAAATTAAAGAGTATATAAATAAGTCATTAATGGAATCTACGGGGAATAACTTTGGAATGACATGAAGAAAACAAAGACATGAAACTAGAAATGGAATCACTAAAGAAAATTAAAGCTGAGGTAAACTGGAACTTAAAATTTGGGAAGTCAAATAAAAACCTGAGAGATGAACCTCACCAATAAAATATAAGATATGGAAGGGAGAATTTTAGGAATTAAAGATAAGATAGAAGAACTGGATACCTCAATCAAAGAAAAGTATAAAGCTTAAAAAACCTCCAGTCATAAAACATTTAGGAAATCTTGGAATAATATATGAAAAATAGGAATATAGGAAAGAAGAATCCCAGGCCAAATGCACAAAAACTATTTTCAATAAAATCCTAAAAGAAATGTTTTCAAACTTAAAGAAAGTTACAAGGAACAAGAAGCATATAGAACCGCAAGTACACTGGACAGAAAAAAAAATTTCCAACAACACATGCTCATCAAACACTAAATATGAGAAACAGAGAAATAACATTAAAATCTGCAAGAGAAAAAGAAAACAAGTAATAAATGAAGGCATACCTGTAATAATGACATTTGACATTTCAATGGAGACTCTAAAACCCAAAAGGGCCAGGATGGATGTCCTACAAACTCTAAGAGACCATAGATGCCAGTCCAGACTTCTAAACCCAGAAAAACATTCAATCTCAGTATATGAAAAAAGAGCAAGAGTCTACAAAAAAACCAAATTGAAGCAGCATCTATCTCCAAATTCAGCCCTACAGAAGGATTTAAAAGGAAAATTAAAACCCAAAGAGGTTAAACATACCCAAGAAAATGTGAGAAGTTGATAATCTGAGAAGAGCAAATCAGAGGGTATGAGAGGGGCAGGTCAGAGAAGATCCACACAACCACCACAACAAAAACAGGAATCAAAAGACACTGCTCATTGGTAACTCTTAATATCAATAATCACAACTACCCAAGAAAAAGATACAGCCTGACAGACTGGATACAAAAACAGGATCTATCCTTCTGTATCCAAGAAACACACCTTAGCGCCGGGCGGTGGTGGCACACGCCTTTAATCCCAGCACTCGGGAGGCAGAGGCAGGCGGATCTCTGTGAGTTCGAAGCCAGCCTGGGCTACCAAGTGAGTTCCAGGAAAGGCGCAAAGCTACACAAGAGAAACCCTGTCTCGAAAAACCAAAAAAAAAAAAAAGAAAGAAAGAAAGAAAGAAACACACCTTAACACAAAGGATAGACAACACTTCAGGGTAAAGGATGAAAATGTAATTTCAGCAAATGAACCTAAGAAACAAGATGGTTTAGTCAATTTAATATCTGAAAATCTAGACTTCAAACCAAAACTAATCAGAAGAGATTGTGACGGACACTACATGTTCATCAAAAGAAAATTCCATCAGAATGACATTGCAATTCTTAACCTCTTTGCACCAAACATAAGGGCACCCAAGTTTGTAAAAGAAATGGTACTATAGCTTAAATCACATATCAACCCTCACATACCTATAGTGGGAGACTCCCATACCTATCACCAATGGACAGCTCATCCAGACAAAAGCTAAAGAGAGAAATGTCGGAGCTAACTGACATCATAAACCAAATAAAACTAACAGATATTTACAGAATATTTTACCCAAACAAAAAATAATACCCCTTCTTCTCAGAACCTTATGGACTTTCTCTAAATTGGCCACGTGCTCAGACACAAAATAACTTTCAACAGATACAATAACATGGTGCAGGCTATCTGACCACCACAGGTTAAAGCTGGATCTCAGCAACAGCAGGAACAACAGAAATGTTAGAAACTGAACAACTCTCTACTGGGTGAAAAATGGGTAAAGACAGAAATTAAGAAAGAAATTGAAGACTTTCTACAATTCAGTGTAAATTAACACACTGCAAACCCAAACTTATGGGACACAATGAAGCCAATTCTAATAGGCAAGTTCATAGCATTAAATGTCTATATGAAAAAAATTAGAGGTATCATACTAGTAACTTAACAGCACACCTGAAATCTCTAGAACAAAAAGAAGAAATCACAAGAGTAGACAGCAAGAAACAATCAAACTCAGGGATAAAATTATTAAAATAGAAGTTACAAAAGCAATGAAAAGGTATCCATGAATTAAAGAGTTGATTCTTTGAGAAACTCAATATGATTGACAAACCCTTATCCAAATTATCTAAAAGTTAGAGACAGTGAGACTATCCAAATTAACAAAATTGGAGAAAAAAGGGGGACTGTTAATGTAACCAACCGTCTTATTAAATAAGAAACACAGAACCAATGTAAAAGAGAAAGCCAAAAGGTCAGAGCTCAGAGCTAAAATCTCACCCTTCCTCCTGCGGTGGTCCTAGATCTCCGAAAGAGACCTATTTCCTGTGTGTATGTCTTTAAATAATCTTTCTGTTCTGCCTTCTCATTGGTTGTAAACCCAAACACATGATTTCCTTGTCACTGCCTGTAAGTACAGCCCTCCAGGTCTTAAAGGCGTATGTCTCCAATGCTGGCTGTATCCCTGAACACACAGAGATCTATGGGATTAAAGGCGTGTGCCACCACCGCCACGCTCTTTCTATGGCTCTAATAGCTCTGACCCCCGGGCAACTTTATTTATTAACATACAATTAAAATCACATTTCAGTACAAATAGAATACCACCATAAGGGATATAGTAACAGACACCTAAGAAATCCAGAGAAACATAAGGATATTCTTTAAAAAACATGTTCTCCAACAAATTTGAAAATCTAAAAGAAATGAATGATTTTTCTCAATACACACCACTTACCAATGTTAAATCGAGATCAGATAAGTGATTTAAACAAACTTATAATCCCTAATGAAATTAAGTAGTAACTGAATATGTACTAACCAAAAAAGGCCCACCACTTTTTGGATTTAGCACAGAATTCTATCAGATAGCCAAGAAAGAGTTACTGAAAATGGTCCTCAAATTACAAATTAGAAACAGAAGGAGCATTAGCCAATTCATTTTATGTGGCATCAGTTACACTGATACTCAAGTGACATAAAGACACAACAAAGAGAATTACTGACCAATTTCCCTTGTGAACACAGATGCAAATGTTTTCCATAAAATATATACAACCTAAATTCAAAAACACGTCAAAAAGATTATCCACCATGATCAAAAAGGCTTCATTTCCAGAGAGGCAGATATAGCCAGACGGATTGTAGCCCCAAGTGGTTGCACGCAGCTAGAGCTACTTGCTTAAAGCTGGTGCTACAAACAACTCAGGCCTGCCCTGCCGAACAGGGCCCCTGCCTGTAAAGCCAACACTCATGGTCAGAGCTTAAGGAAGCCAGAGCCAAGCCTTGACTCAGCTCAAGAGGCAACACGTGCCTGGATTTAAGCTCTTACCCAGAACTTGTGGCTACGCTTTCTTGCTCTCTCTCTCTCTCTCTCTCTCTCTCTCTCTCTCTCTCTCTCTCTCTCTCTCTCTCTCTCTCTCTGGATTCACACCTCGTACACTAGGTGGCTGTTTTGAAATTCCCTTGGATTTCTACTGTTCTACACAGACTTGGTAAGTCAAATAAGATATCAAATATTTTAAAGGGAACTATTTAAAAGAGAATTTTTTCCACATTAAAAAATGGGTTTTAAGTGTACATTGGAAAAAAATTGGGCTTTGTTTGAAATTTTGGGCAGTCTGACAATGGAACAACTATATGAGAAGACTAATATTGATCGAATTATGCAGTTTATTACTTTTCTTATCCTCATTTTACTATTTAAAAAGATAGTCAATTTAAGTGCCAGGATAACAGTTTTAGAAAAACCTATTAAACCTGTAAAAATGAATTATAGGGAAATTCAATTTCAGACAGAAGAAATTAACAGTGAAGTTGTTTCAAATTGGATCATAAGATTACAGAAAGAAAGCCTGTTTTCACACAATCACACTTAATTAATCCAGTAGCCATAGAGCAGCTACCTGGTGAAGAGAATAGACAAACTACTTGGATTCTAATTGAAATGTTAGACTTACGAAGATTTAAGGAGACAATAGCATCTTATGGCATGCATTCCCCATATGTAAAGCAAATGTTAAACACCTGGTCAACTTATAATAGGATTCTACCACAGGACTGGCAGGGGCTGGCACAGGCTGTTCTAGAACCCAGACAAAACCTCCAGTGGAAAATGTGGTTCAAGAATGAGGCTAAAAATATAGAAAAACAATGGAGGGATAAAGAAACAAGTATGCCAGGATCAGCTTTTTGGAGAAGGCCAATATGCTTCAGTATAAACACAATGTTTATATGATGTCCAAACCCTAATTCTATGTCGAACGGCAGCCTTAAATGCATGGGACAGAGTTCAGGAACCAGGAAAAAAATCTGAGTCATTTACAAAGGTTATACAAGACCCAAAAGAATCTTTCACAGATTTCTTACAAAGATTAACTTCAGCAGTAAAGAGAATGGTCCCGAATTCAGAAGCCAGTCAGATAATAATTGAATCTTTGGCTTTTGAGAATATAAATGTAGCATGCAAGAGAATAATCAGGCCTTTAAAGGCAAGATCTTCACCCTTGGAAGATTGAAATAAAGACACGGTTAATGTTGAGGCTCATGACCATGATGATATGTGGGTAGGAGAAGCAATTTCAAAAGGTTTGAGGAATGTTAGAGGTTTTGGATATGGAAAGCAAGGTCATTTGAAAAGGGACTATAGACAGGTCATTCCTAGAAACAATGTTTCTTCAAGGAATAATGGCAACAGAATGCCCCTTCCTTCTGGAGTATGCAGAAGGTGTGGTAAGGGAAAACACTGGACCAACGAATGTAGATCAACAAGGGACAGACAGGGTAATCCTTTGCCTTGGGCTTCAGGAAACTCCCAGAGGGGCCTCAGGCAGGCCCACACAATAAATCCATTTCAACCCTTTCCTGCAGTTGTAGAGGAAACCCCTACTCAGAGCAATTAAATAACCAAATGCCTATTGGAATAAATCATGCTGGTCAGGATGATGAATCAGAGAGAATAGAAAATTCAGGAGAAAACATAAAGAAAATGTTTTGGCAAACTTCTATTAATGAACAAAGACCAAAATTAACAATAAAAATAAATGGTGTTTTGTTGTCTGTCCTGGTAGACACAGGTGCGGACATTACCATAATTGCACCAGAATTTTGGCATCCAACTTGGCCTCTTCAGGAGGCAAATGTTCAACTATTAGGAATTGGGACATTATCTCGAGTGAAACAGAGTGCAAGATGGCTCGAATGTATAGATCCAGAAGGAAAGAGAGGAAAATTAAAACCATATATGGCTAACATAGCTATGAACCTGTGGGGTCAAGACTTGTTGCAATAATGGAATACTTAGATTAACATCCCTCCAATCTCAGAAACAAATCATAAACTAGGACATGTTTCTGAGAGAAATATTGGAAGGCATTATTCTGAGTTGTCACCAGCCATCTGTATTATAAAAGAACAGGGCACAACGACTGATGATCTCCCAAAGACACCAACAGCCCTACCTTTAAAATAGTTAACAGACAAGTCTGTATGGGTCCAGCAATGGCATTTAACAACAGAGAAACTCCAGGCTTTAGAGGAGCTGGTAGAAGAACAGTTAAATGTTCAGCATATTGAAGAATCAACCAGCCCTTGGAATTCTCCTGTATTTGTTATTAAAAAGAAATCTGGTAAATGGAGAATGGTAACAGACCGTAGAGCAATTAACAAAGTAATTCAGCCAATGGGCTCTGTACAATCTGGAATTCCTTTGCCTACTCTATTACCAAAAAATGGCCTCTCACATTCATTGATTTAAAAGACTGTTTCTTTTCAATACCCTTACAAGAAAAAAAACAGAGAAAGATTTGCTTTCACAGTGCCTACTTATAATAATTCTCAACTGGTTAAAAGATTTCAATGGAGGCTCCTCCCACAGGGAATGTTGAATAGCCCAACTCTGTGCCAATATTTTGTACAACAGCCATTGGAAGTGATATGTAAATAATTTCCTAAATCAATAATTTATCATTATATGGATGACATTTTACTAGCTTACACAAATGCAGATACTTTAGAAAGAATGTTTGAAGAAGTAAAGAATATTTTGCCTTGCTGGTAATTACAAATTGCTCCTGAAAAGATACAAAGAGGAGATTCTATTAATTATTTAGGATATAAAATAGAGCTATAAAAAAATTAGACCCCAAAAGGTGCAAATTAGGAGAGATCGACTACAGACTCTTAATGACTTTCAATGATTATTTGGAGACATTTCTCATCTACAAACTATTATTGGGGTAAAAAATGATGAACTGAATAATTTGTTCAAAACCTTAGAAGGTGACAAGAACTTAAATAGTCCAAGGGAATTATTACCTGAAGCTGAGAAAGAATTGGCCTTGGTAGAAAAGAAAGTACATGAAGGGCACGTGGATCGTATTCATCCAAAACTGGATTGCATTTTGGTTATTTTACCTTCTAGGCATTCTCCTACAGGAATATTAATGCAGAGGAAAGTTATTATATTGGAATGGATATTTTTACCAAATAAACCAAATAAAAAATTAAAAACTTATGTGGAAAAAAATCCCTGACTTGATTTGGAAAGAAAAATTGCGACTTTGTCAATTAGCAGGAATAGACCCAATTTCTATTGTCATACCTTTAACTAAGGAGGACATTGAAAAATTATGGACAGAAAGTGAACCTTGGCAAAGAGCTTGCAGTAATTTTTTGAGAGAAATTAACAGCAAATATCCCAAAAGCGATAGAATTGACTTTATAAAGAGAGCTGATTGGAATTGCAATCTGCTTAGATTGCAATTCCAATCAGCTTTTGCCTGGAATTGTATGGGAAAAACCCATATCTCAAGTTTGTACATTTTATACAGATGCCAACAAACAAGGAAAGGCAGTTTAAAAATCAGAAAATTTAAGTAACGTGGTTCAAAGTCCTTATAATTCAGTTCAAAAATCAGAATTGTATGCTATTCTGTTGCTATTAATGGATTTTTCAGAACCTCTCAACATAGTAACTGACTCTCAGTATGCTGAAAGAGTGGTATTACATATTGAGACTGCAGAATTTATCCCTGATGCTTCATAATTAACTTCACTATATTCAATTACAAGATACAATCAGGAAAAGGAGTCATCCTTTATATATAATTTACATTTGATCCCATACTGGTGAGACAGGCCCTCTAGCACAAGGCAATGATGAGATTGATAAATTATTGATAGGAAATGTGCTGGAGGCCTCAGAATTTCATAAAAAACATGTCAATAGTAAAGGTTTAAAAAAAGGATTTTTCCATAACCTGGCAACAAGCCAAAGAAATAGTAAGGAAATGTCCTACTTGTTCCTTTTACAGTCAAACGTCATTACCAGCAGGATGTAACCTAAAGAGTACTCAGAGGAATGAAATCTAGCAGATGGATGTGTTTCACTTTGCAGAATTTGGAAAATTGAAATATGTACACCACACCATGGATACTTATTCAGGATTTCAATGGGCAACTGTTTGAGTTCTGAAAAAGCTGATTCTGTAATCACTCATTTGCTAGAAGTTATGGCCATCATGGGTATCCCTGCATAAATCAAAATTGACAATACTTATGTCTCTGTTAAATTGAAACAGTTTTTTGCTTATTACAATATAAAGCATATTACAGGTATACCACATAATCCTGCAGGTCAAGCAGTTATAGAAAGATCAAATAGAACTCTAAAGGATATGCTAAATAAACAGAAAGGGGTAACAAATACCCCCAGAAATAGACTACATGATGCTCTATTAACTTTGAACTTTCTCAATGCCAATGAGCAAGGAACAACAGCTGCAGAGAGACATTGGATAATAATAATAAAAAAAACACTACAGAATTAAATCAGCCTATATACTTTAAGGTTGTGCTGACCTCAGAATGGAAACCAGGTTACTTTGGGGACGAGGTTTTGTTTTTGTTTCTACAAGAGAAGACAAACTATGGGTACCATCAAATTGATAAAGGTTTGATTTGAACAAGAGAGACCACTTAAATTAAGGAGGTGATAGTTCATCAACCAGCATGAACATTCAATTTAAACTAACTTATACCAGTAACAGATGCTTTTTCATTTAATCAGATAATAACTTGCCAAAAAGGAAATTCCCCAAAATTAGTCTTGGAGAAAGGTTTTTGTTTTTGTCTTTTAGGAGAATGAAGGTTAAGGAATCTTAAGAACACTGGACAAATGAGGCAACTGAAGAAAGGGACAAATCATCTATCCCAGGAAACAGAGTGAAATGGCGTATGGGTATATCATCTAAAAAATTTTATGTCGGGCTGGAGAGATGGCTCACTGGTTAAGGGCACTGGCTGCTCTTCCAAAGGTCCTGAGTTCAATTCCCAGCAACCACATGGTGGCTCACAGCCATCTGTAATGAGATCTGGCACCCTCTTCTGGCCAACAGGCATACATGTAGACAGAACACTGTATACATAATAAATAAATAAATTAAAAAAAAATTTATGTCTTCCTAAATGTTTGTTTCTGCTCTTCTCTAAAGATATAACGCTATTGGTCTTCTAATAGTCCCCATTCAATTAAAATTTAAAGCTGACTTTAGAGTTGGAGAATGGCTCTCTCCTTCTTTAAACTCAAGCATGTTGTTAAAAGGAAAATGCAAACTCCCTGTATCATGCCAGAATAAAAGAGCCATCTTCTGCTATGGGACAGGAGAAAAGTCAAATTAATTAAGGGACTCTTCTATTACTAATCTCAACTCTTTGATTCTATTCTGATTCTTTAAACTTTTCTTAAAGTATGAATATTATATGAAGATTTACAAAATTAATATATATATATATATATATATATATATATATATACATTTTAAACTTCACAAATGAGTCTATCAGATTTGCTAAGCCTATAGGCTGAAGATGATGCCCCAACACTGTGGAGAAACCTCAGGTGACTGTCCAGGCAGCTGGCTGTTTCTGTCAACTCACAATTCTTTTGGAAGTTGCTTGCATGTACTTCCTGTTTTTATTTTTTATTAGGTAATATTATTTTTCTTCTTGGAACTCTGAGAGAGTTGAAGATTAGTTAGTTATAGTTGAAGACTAGTTAGGATAGAAAGTGAATTAGGTACATTTTGGACTTAACAAAATAGGATAGATAATGGAATTATTTTCTCTGAATTTGTCAAATACAAATGGACTAGACATTGTTCAGGTATTTATTACTTGTATATATTGTATATAGTTATTGTACTTTTGTATATAGTTTTTCTTATGTTAGTCATAACCTTTTTCCTTTTTTCTTTTTATTAAAATAGAAAAAGGGAAATATGGTGATATTTTATTTGTACTGAAATGTGATTTTCATTGTATGTTAATAAATAAAGTTGCCCGAGGGTCAGAGCTATTGGAGCCATAGCAAAAGCTGGGCGTTGGTGGTGCATGCCTTTAATCCCAGCACTTGGTAGGCAAAGCTAGGTAGATCTCTGTGTGTTCAAGGATACAGCCAGCATTGGAGACACACGCCTTTAATCTCAATACCAACCATAGAGGACCTGGAGGTCTCTACAGACAGGCAGTGACGGAGTCAGTCATGTGGTTGGGTTTACAATCAATGAGAAGACAGAACAGGAAGTCTATATAAAGACAAACAGACAAGAAGTAGGTCTCTTTCGGAGAGGTCTCTTGGCTGAAGAGGCTAGCTGCAGCAGGCAGGTAAGGCTCTTAGCTCTGATCTCTTGGCCTTCTTCTTTGCATTGGTTCTGTGTTTCTTATTTGATAAGACGGTTGGTTACATCTATAACCAAACACTATCTGATTGGATTTCTGGCCCACATCATGGGTAGAACCCATCTAGAGACACTTCTCAAGATGCCAAGAACCTGAGACTACGTGGGCCAGGGACCTGGGGAAAAACCATATACTACTATTTAACTAAAGTAATGTAGCAATAAAATTATTCCTAACATTGTGTTGCATTCATAAATCAGTGTCTTGTTCAGCCATCATCAAAGAAGTTCCCTCCTGCAGTAGATGGAAGCAAACACAGAGGCCCATAACTGGGCAATGTACAAAGAGTAAAAGACCTTGAAACACTTAGTCCTAATTAGATGTCACCATCATTACCTCAACTCAGGGACCAGGTAACACTGCAGAATAGGAATTGGAAAGATAGTAAGGGCCAAAAGGGAATAATGGAGGACACCAAGGAAAGAAGGTCTAAGCATAGCAGGACCACCACACCACATAGGACCCACAAAGACTGTGGCAGCATGCACAAGGCCTGCATCTGTCTAAACTAGATGGGGTCCCAGCACTGAGAGGGGGAATGGACACAAGACCCCATCCCTAACTCAGAAGCAATCTTCAGTTAATAACTTCTTGCAAAGGAAAAACTAGTTTTCTCCCATGGAGTCATACCGGGTTGGTATATAAACCACTCTCAAGGCCTGCCCCATGCTCTGCATTGGATGACCAACACAAAGTGAGCTCAATGGACTTTTGGATGTTTTTGTTTGTTTGGTTTTTGTTTTTACCTTATAGGCCATTAGGGTATATATTATAGTTTCCAATTTTGTTGGGTTTTGGAGCTATCTACATATACAAACATGTACTTCTGCATCTATGTGTTTCTTATGCTTTTCCTTGGGTGCTTTTTTTTTCTGTTTGTTTATTTTATTCTATTCTGGTTTGTTTGTTTAGATTTTATCTTTATTTTTTAGATGTCTGTTTGTTTTCTAAGGGAGAAAGAGAATGTAAGGGTATGGATATGAGTGTGAGAAGTATGGGGAGAAGATATGAAGAGATGGAGGAGAGGAAAACATAATCAGACTATATTTTCTGAAAAAAAATTATTTTAAATAAAAAATAGAAGGAAAAAGAATTAGATTAGCTCATGATATACTTGGTTAAGTGTCTGGAACATAGTTTTATTTAAGCACAAACTATTATTAATATTTTTCATAAACAATTGCAATAATGTGCAGAAATAAAATTCATTTGAAATGTATACCAGAATTTACAGGAATGAAGATGAGTATGTATGTTCTTCTGAGGCACATCACCATAAAGGAAAGTAGAGAAATAAGCTAATGCCTGGAAAGCAGTATTAAGCCAACAAGATATATTTGTGTAATAACAAAGAAATAATATGTTTGCAAAATAATGATAATGTCATCACAGAGAAAAAAATTTTTAGTGCAATAAAAGCAAAATCATTCCTGTCCCCAGGGGTCTACACTAGGCCCACAGCCATGGCAGCTTAATTGGAGGCCAGAGTAGTCATAGGGATCCCAGAGAAGACACTGCCCACCACCTACTATACTCCTTTAAGTCTGTCCAACAATGCTAGACTGCACCCTCATCCCCTGGGCTCCCATATCACTGTCTCCCATTTTGGAAGATGTCTTTAGCTTTACGAGAGGCCAGGCAGAGTCTTGGAAACCAAGGTAAGACACCACCCAATGCCAATAAACATTCCTTAAACACTGCCCAATAACTCCAGACTGTAACCCCTCCTGTAGACGAATTTCTAAACAGTCTTATTAAATGAGAAACACAGAGCCAAATACCAGCATGCAAGCCATAGAGATCAGAGCAATAGTGATAGCAACAAAACTAACCTTAGCTCACCACACTGCCATCGCTTCCAAAGATAACCTTTTCCTGTCTAACCTGTGCCTTTGTTGCCTTCCTGTTCTGCCCTCTCATTGGCTTTTAGCCCAGCCCCCTCACTTGCTCATCACTGCCTGTCTATACAGACCTCCAGGTCTCTATGGTTGGTACTGGGATTAAAGGCATGTGTCACCATGCTTGGCTGTTTCCTTGAACACACAGAGACTCTGCCTGCCATGTGATCAGATTAAGGGCATTTGCCAATGTAGATGTAACCAACCATCTTATTAAAATAAGAAACACAGAACCAATGTAAAAGAGAAAGCCAAGAGGTCAGAGCTCAGAGCTAAAATCTTACTTCCTGCAGTGCTCCTAGCTTCCCCAAAAGAGAGCTACTTCCTGTGTGTCTGTCTTTAAATAGTCTTTCTGTTCTGCCTTCTCATTGGATATAAACCCAAACACATGACTGCCTCGTCACTGTCTGTAAGTACCGCCCTCCAGGTCTTAAAGGTGTATGTCTCCAATGTTGGCTGTATACCTGAACACACAGAGATCTACCTAGCTCTTTTACCAAGTGCTAGGATTAAAGGCGTGCGCCACCACCACCACACTCTTGCTATGGCTCTAATAGCTCTGACCCCTGGGCAACTTTATTTATTAACATACAATGAAAATCACATTTCAGTACAAATAAAATACTACCATATGCCACCACTGCCTGACTTCTGTTTATAGCTGGCTATGACCTCTGATCTCCAGGTAAACTTCATTTATTAACATACAAATAAAATATCACCACATTTCAGCAGAAATAAAGTATCACCACATTTCCCCTTTTTTCTAATAAAAATAAAAAATAAAAAGTTATAACTAATATAAGAAAAACTATATACAATAAGTACAATAACTATATACAATATATACAAGCAATAAATACTTCAACAATGTCTAGTCCATTTGAATTTGACAAACTCAGAGAAAATATTATTTATCCTATTTTGGTAAGTCCAACGTATACCTGATTCACTTTCTATTCTAACTTGTATCACCAATAAACCCTATCTTATAATGTCTTTCAAATTAATACACTTTATACTTCTTTAGTAAGTTTCTTTTCTGAATTTCTTAACAAGGGAAACTATAGCTATCTAATCTTCAACTAACTATAACTACCTAATCTTCAACTAACTATAACTATAACTATCTAATCTTCAACTCCCTCAGAGACCCAAGAAGGAAATAATATTACCCAGTAAAACAGGAAGTGCAAACAAGCAGTTTCCAAAATAATGTGAGTTGACAGAAACAACCAGCTGCCTGGACAGTCACCTGAGGTTCCTCTACATATTGGGGCATCATCATCAGCCTACGGACTTAGCGTATCTAATAGACTCATTTGTGAAGTAGGATGTACACAAGACCTACAGTTCAACTTCACATTCAGTGCAAGTAGTCCATGTACCAGATAAACCTGAATTCCATCAGTGTCCTTTCATGATTCAGGAATTTAAATTCTGGAAAGTGTTGGTATTTTTGGAATTTGGCTGTCCATTATCTTGGCTTGTGGGTGGCTTCATCTCTTTTATTATATACCAGTCTAGCCGGGTGGTGGTGGCACACGTCTTTAATACCACCAGTCAGGAGGCAGAGGCAGGTGGATCTCTGTGAGTTCAAGGATAGCCTGGGCTAGAGAATGAGTTCCAGGACTGGCTCCAAAACTACACAGAGAAACCCTGTCTTAAAAAACCAATAAATAAATAAATAAACACACACACACACACACACACACACACACACACACACAATATATATATATATATATATATATATATATATATATATATATATATATATATATATATATATTAAGCCAGTCTACCATTAAGAGGTTAGACTCCATTAGCCTAGTTACTCTTTCAAGAGTAACTGTTTCAGGTACTGTTCCACTGCATGCCAGAAGCCATCTGTCCATTGCATGTTCAGCTGCCTTGGAAGAAAGGGCACTATACTTTTTCCAGAGTGCAGAGCCACTTCAGCGATGGTGCCATATTGTCCTGTCCTCAGAGGATGTCTGTTGCTAAAGTTACAACCACACTTGCCTTGGTAAGGATCAGTAGTCCTTTGTTTTTTGTCCTGTCTGTCCATTTTGTCCTGTTGGTCAGCAGTCAATGTAACGGATTTTGGTACCCAGTGGATAACTTTTGCCAAAATGAAAGTTAACTCCATATGCAGTTACTTCAATCTGAAGTAGATTGGTGCTGCCAGGAGCCAACATGTCTCATAGTCAAAAAAGAAAAAAATAAGTTATTAAACATTTTAAATGCTATATTTTGTAGATCTCTGAAGGTTTTGAAGATGATCTGTCTATCTAAAATATATCTCTGCTTAACCTTGAAAACATACCTAATATGACTGCAAGTTCGATTGTAATGTCTAACTACTAATTCTCATTTCTCTATATCCTTATAGTTGATAATAATAACATTCAAGAATTAGCAAATTGCATTACATTGTTAAATTAAGTGCAATATCCTGAACAAGATTAGAAATATATGTACACCATTTTCTAACAATATCAATTTCAATATATATAATTTGTATACAACATATAAAAATCCAACCCAATATAAAGTATTTAAAGCTAGTAATTGTCTTTTAAAAGTAGATTCAATAATCTACCTTTTATCTATATAATATCTATATCTTCTCTTTACTTTTCAGAGTAGATTCAATAATCTACCCACTAGTCTATCGTTTCTGTTTATCTTTTTTTCAGACAAGAACATTAAATCTAATCTCCTTTGTTCAGCCCTTTTCTGAACCATTAACAACTTGTAACCAACCCTCCTAAGCAATGAAAATTCTCTTAAACCCAAAACCCATAGAAAGACCAAAAATCACCTGCCCCACTCCACCTCTTTGGGAATGTTTGCCTTGTGCTCCTAAAATTGCTTCCTGATGTTTGTAGGTGAAGTCTTCTTTAGGGAATTCTGTAAAGGAAAGTTTTTGGTTAATTGCAAAGTCCTAGGAAAGGTAGCTATAATTTGTTGTCCAGTCTCTGCATAATGTCAAGGTTCAAGGCTTATTTCAAGTCCTTGTTTGAGTACTCTGTGAAATTGGATCATCTCAGCTAGCCATCTCAAAATTGTTCTGAGCAGTTTGTATCCAAAGCTGATCATTAGGTGATATTTGTCAGCTTAGTGGTATTATTATTATTGTCCATGTGGAATCATTGTTGTGGGGCCCCATCATCTTTCTGAAGACATAAAACTCAATGTTAGGCCTGGTTGTGATTTCCTGCAGAAAACTGATAAAGACTCAAACACAAAAACATATATAGGTAGCTAAATGAAGCCTTTTCTCTAGAATTAGTTAGTACTCTATATGACCATTAATATCATAACAAAAGTTATATATATATATATATATATATATATATATATATATATATATATATATATCTTATAAATTTTGATATAAAATTCATACCTTAAGAAAAGTTTAAGAATCAAAATAGAATCAAAGAATTGAGATTAGTCACTTAATTTTTTTGTTTTCTTCTGACCCACATCAGAAGATGGCTCTTTCTTCTGGCATATAGGGATTTTGCATTTTCCTTTTAACAACATGCTTGGGTTTAAAGAAGGAGAGAGTCATTCTCCAACTCCAAAACCAGCTTTAATTTTTAATTGAACTGGGACTACAAAACGACCATATTTGTTAAAGGTCTGTAGAGAAGAGCAGAAACAAACATTTAGGAAGACTTATGAAATTTTATAGGTAATATACCAATAGGCCAATTACTCTTTTTCTTGGGACATTTTTCTAGATGATTTGTCCTTTTTCTTCAGATGTCTCATTTGTCCAGTGTTCTTCAGATTCCTTAGCCTTCATTCTCCTGAAAGACAAATACTAAAACTTTTCCCCAAGACTAACTTTGAGGACATTCTCTTTTGGCCAGTTATATCTGATTAAATGAAAAGCATTTGTTAGTGGAATAAGTTAGTGTAGTTGGAATTTTCTCCAGTCCTTCCCTGGGCATGCAGTCAGGACAAATCTCTCTCACCTGCCAGTCTTGTAGATGCTCAGACCCAAATAAATACACACAGGCTTACATTATTTTCAAACTATGGCCATGGCAGGCTTCTTGCTATCTAGTTCTTATATCTCAAATTAACCCATTTCTATAAATCTGTACATTTCTATGTGGCCTGTGACTTACTAGTACTTATACATCTTGCTTCTATTTTTTTTCCTTTTTTTTCCAGGGCTAAGGACCAACCCAGGGCCTTTCTTTTGCTAGGCAAGCGCTCTACCACTAAGCTAAATCCCCAACCCCAACATCTTTCTTCTCATGGTGGCTGCTGGCAGCATCTCCCACCACACACAAACCTTCTTCCTGTCTCTCTCTCTCTTTGAATTTCCAGCTTGCCTCTAGGCTGCCTTGCCATAGGCCAAAATGCTTTATTTATGAACTAATCATAGCAACACATATCCACAGCGTACAGAAAGACACTCCCCTACCACTTCCCCTTTTCTGTCTAATCAAAAAGGAAGGGTTTAAAATAACATAGTAAAATTACATATAACAAAACAGTTATTAAGCAAGAATTACAGTTACAATATCTATATCTAGTCTACTTATGTTTGGCAAATTCAAAGAAAATATTTTATTTAGCCTATATTTGTGAGTCTAAGGTTTCATATCTACCTTATCTCTTATCATAACCAAGAAAAACCATAACTACAACTATCTAGTCTTTAACTACATCAAAGACTTCAGAAGGATATAATACTACCTAAGTAAACAGGAAGATCATTATAAGCAGCTTCCAAAAATTTAGAATGACAGGGACATCTTGTACTCTGTTTCACTTGAAATAATGTTCCAATCCCTAACAGCTGAACATTTACCTCCTGAGGGGGCTAAATTGGATGCCAAAATTCTGGTGCAATTATTGTCACATCTGCACCTGTGTCTACTAAACCATCCAAGAAAATGCCATTTATTTGTATTTTTAATTTTGGTCTTTGTTCATTTATAAAAGTTTGCCCAAATATTTCCTTATGGTTTCTCCTGAATTTTCTATTCTCTCTACCTCACCCCTAGCAGCCTGGTTTATTCTAATAGGCATTTGGTTATTTAATTTCTCTGAGTAGGGGTTTCTTCTATGATGGAAGGAAAGGTCTGAACTGAATTTGCTGTGGGGGCATGCATGAGGCCCCTCTGGGAGTTTCCTGAGGACAGAAGCAAAGGAGTACCCTGTCTGCCCCTTGTTGATCTACATTTCTTGGTCCAATGTTTACCCTTACCACACCTTCTGCATAATCCAGAAGGGAGGGGCATTCTATTGCCATTAGTCCTTGAATAAGCATTCTTTCTAGGAATGCTCTGGTTACACTCCCTTTTCAAATGACCTTGTTTTCCACACCTAAAACATCTGACATTTCTCAAACCTTTTGAAATTGCTTTTCCTATCCACATATTATCATGATCATGAGACTCAACTAATTGTGTTCCTGATCCAATCCTCCAAGAGTGCAGAACTTGCCTTTAATAGTCTGATTATTCTTTTGCATGCTGCATTTGTGTTCTCAAAATCCAAAGATTCAATTATTGTCTGTCTAGCTTCTAAACTTGCTATCATTCTATTTACAGCCTTTGTAAGAAATCCATGAAGGATTCTTTTGTGCCCTGTATTACTTTGTAAATGATTCAATTTTTTTTCCTGCTTCCTCAATTCTGTCCCATGTATTCATGGCTGCAATACAGCATAGAATTAAGGTTTGTTTATCATATAAACATTGTCTTTGTATTTCAGCATATTGGCCTTCTCTAACAAGCTGATCCTGAGAAATTTTCACTCCTCTAGCTCTACATTGATTTTCTATTGTTTTAGCCTCATCTCTGGAAAGTGTATCACTGTAATTGTGTTCTGGATTCCAGAACAGCTGTTACTAATTCTTTCCAGTCCTGAGGAATAACTCTATTACAAGTTGACCATTTGCTTTACAAATGGAGAATGCATGCTGTTGCTGGGGGGCTTCTCTCCAGGTTCCCCAAGCCCCGCAGTCCCACAATCCACGTATAAAATAATCACTCAGACGCTTATCTCACTTATAAACTGTATGGCCGTGGCAGGCTTCTTGTTAACTGTTCTTTTATCTTAAATTAACCCATTTTTATAAATCTATACCTTGCCACGTGGCTGGTGGCTTACCAGAGTCTACATGCAGCTTGTCCTGGCAGTGGCTGCAATGTCTCCCCCTCAGCCTTCTGCTTCCCAGAATTCTCCTCTCTCCTTGTCCCACCTACTTCCTGTCTGGACACCTACTTTCTGCCTGGTCACTGGCCATCAGTGTTTTATTTATATAAAATGATATCCACAACAGCATGCCATAGGATACTATAACTTCCTTAAATCTCCTCAAAACTAACATTTCCACTGGAGTCCTATTTGCTTGTACACACTGCCATAACTTCACAAGGGAACCTTTTCCTGTCTAACCCGTGCCTTCATTGCCTTCCTGTTCTGCATTCTCATTGGCTCAAAGCTCAGCCCCCTCACTTCCTCATCACTGCCTGTCTATACAGATCTCCAGGTCTCCATGGTTGGTACTGGGATTAAAGGCATGTGTCATCATGCTTGGCTGTGTCCTTGAACACACTGAGACTCTGATTGTAATGTGATGAGACTAAGGGCATGTGCCACCACTGCCTGACTTCTGTTTATGGCTGGCTATGACCTCTGATCTCCAGGCAAACTTTATTTATTAATATACAAATAAAAATATCACCACATTTCAATGCAAATAAAATATCACCACACCCTCCTCTAGGCTCCAAAGTCATACAATGGGGAAAAAAATCATCTTCAGCAAATGGTGCTGGTCTAACAGTATGTTGGCATGTAGAAGAATGCAAACTGATTTATATGTATCACCCTGAATAAAATTCAAGTCCAAGTGGATCAAAGACCTCACTATAAATCTGGATATACTGAACCTGATGGAAGAGAAAGTAGGAAATAATCTCAAACACATTAGCACAGGAGACAACTTCCTGAACAGAACACCAATAACACAAGCACTAAGATCTACAATTAATAAATAGGACCTCATGAAATTGAAAAGTTTTTGTAAGGCAAAGGACACTGTCAATAAGACAAAATGTTACCCCACAGAATGGGGAAATATCTTCACAAACTCCACATCTGGAAGAGAGTTGATTTCCAAAATATATACAGAACTGAAGAAACTGGATATCAACAAACCAAAAAATCTAATTTAAAAAATGGGGTACAGATCTAAGCAGAAAATTCTCAACATAAAAATCTCAAACAGCTTAGAAACACCAAAGAATTGTTCAACGTCCTTAGTCATCAGGGAAATGCAAATCAAAACAACTCTGAGATTCCATCTTATACCTGTCAGAATGGCTAAGATCAAAAACACAAATGACAGCTTATATTGGAGAGGATGTGAAGCAACAAGAACATTCCTCCAATGTTGGTTAGAATGCAAACTTACACAACCACTTTGGAAGTCAGTGTTGCAATTTCTCAGAAAACTGGGAATCAAACTACTAAATGACCCATCTATATTGCTCTTGAACATACACACAAAGGATTATACCACAAGGACACTTGTTCAACTATGTTCATAGCAGCTTTATTTGTAATAGCAAGTACCTGGAAACAACCTAGATGTCCCTCAACAGAAGAGTGAATAAAGAAAAGATGATACCTTTACACAACTGAGTATTACTCAGTTGTTTAAAAAAAAAAGGACACCAAGAAATTTGAAAGCAAATGGATGGAACTAGGAAATATCATCCTGAGTGAGATCACATAGACTGAGAAAGAAAAACATGGTATGTACTCACTCATAAGTGAATATTAGCTATAAAATAAAGGATAACCATTCCACAATCCACAGGACCATAGAAGCTAGATAACAAAGAGGTTCATAAAGGGACATACAGATCTTCCTGGGAAGGGAAAATAGAAAAAAATTTCTTGAGTGGACTGAGGGCAGGTGGGGATAGAAACATGAGCTATTAGGTTGAGGGGAGGGTAGAATGAGAGAGCACTGAAAGAGACTACTGGGGAGAGGGAGGTCATTTTGGGGTCTGGTAAAGACTTGGCACAAAGGAATCTCCCAGCAATCTACAAGGAAGACCCCAGCTTAAACTTCTAACAATAGCAGATAAGTAGCCTGATCTGACCAACTCATGTGACCAGATTGGTACCTAGCCAAACTGTCATCAGAGAGGCCTCATCCAGCAACTGATGGAAAGAGATGCAAACTCACGGCCAAACATTAGGCAGAGTTCAGGAAACCCTGCAGAAGAGGTGGAGAAAGGATTGTATGGGCCAGAGGGGTCAAGGATACCACAAGAAAATTAACAGAACCAACTATCCTGGGCTCATAGGGGCTCACAGAGACTGAACTGACAACCAAGGAGCTGGTATGAGACTGATCTAGGCACTCTGTATATATGTTGCAGTTGTATAGCTTGGTCCTCTTGTGAGACTCCTAACAGTGAGAACAGCAGCTGTTTCTGACTCTTTTACAGGCCACTGGGACCCTACCCCTCATACTGGGTTGCATCGATCAGCCTCAATATGTGGGCAGGTGCTTCTTAGTCTTACTATAACTTGATATGCCATGTTTTGTTGATACCCATGTGAGATCTGCCCTTACCTAAACAGGAACGGATGAGGAGAGGATTGGGGGTTGGGAACAGAGTGGGGTTGGGGGTAGGGACTGGGAGGAGAAGAGGGAAGGGAAACTGTGGCCAGGGTGTAAAATAAATAATTTTTTTAATTAAACAAATTTATTTCAAGTATATAAATATATTTAAGATAAAAATTTTTTGAAGCAAAATTACTGGAATGTCTAACTGGTGGTGAATAACATGGGCATTGTTGTAGAGATGTAAATATTTCACTTTACAAACTGTTTATCAGCTGTAAAATAAAGCAAATATAAACCCTGAGGTAGATTTGGAGAGTGGATGATGCACAGACAGAAGCATGGAGGAACAGATAAGATAATATAAGGAAGGTAGACTGCAGGAGTTATTATTCAATTATTTTATTTTTACTATGAGATATAAAACAGATAAAAGCAAATGAAAATAGAAAAGACTGGTGGCAATTTGAGAAGTTAATTGGGGATGTGAAGCAGCTTGAACAAGAGTGATAGTACAGTGACTCACCGATGATCTTGGAATTTCCACTCAGCACTATGACCTTAGTGATGATGCAAGATGATGAATTTAAAATAATTCCAGTTAATGTATGATGTCTCCACTGCCTTGGATACATAAAAGTACATATAGAAATGTCACAGTTGGTACAAATCAGCATTTGGGGATCTGGACAGAACTGCAGAGAAAGAAATATTGTGGGTGGATATGACAGAGTAATTATAATCACGAATGCTTGAATTTCACTTGCATATAAAAATGATTATATGAAGGATCTGAGGAAGAGTAGCTTAGACTAGAAACAATGGAGTTGAGGTTTATGGGTTAAGGGGGATGTGAGTTTCATGTAGTTGAATCTATGTTCTTCCCCTTCCTTCTTCCCATTCTTCATACAGCTTACCTGTGAGCAAAAGGACTGAATACTGTTCCTGAGAGGGACTCTGCCACCACTCACCCTTCCGCTCTCTACCCTTTAGGAATGTTTCTCTATCCTCAAGGACTAGTTTGACATCTCCTTTAGTTTGTTCGCATGTCCCAGTCCACCAAAATCACTGAATCACAATAGTACTTAGCATGCCAGAGCTAATTCTAGTGCACTAGAGGTTGTCACCTACAGCTTTTATTATAAAATGTTTAGGAGAAAATGAGAATTTATAAATATTTTGGGTAGTAGGTACACAAAAATATCTTCGAAAGAATCCATAAATAAGTGCCTTGCCAGGTTAAACAGAACATTCTTATCCCCACAACCACGAACCGTAACAATTAAGTGGCAGTGGGGACTTTACATACTTGATTAATCAGTGCGATGATATAGTGAGATTATCCAGGATTATCTGGGGGAATCCAATGGCATCATAAGGGCCATCATGACTTCATACCTGAGTACAAGAGGATACAGGAGAATGGCACTGCCAGGGGAACAGTGGGACTAGCAATGTAGAAAGAAGACAAGAGCTGGAGACACAGACAGCATCGAGAAAATAGAGAAGCCAGCGGAAAGAATCACCGGCTAGGGCCCAAGATGGAACATGGGTTTGTTTGCTTGCTGGTTTTAGCCTCAAAGGATTCAATTCAGATTTATGACTTCCAATTGGAAAGATGAAAGGGGAAAATTTTAAAGCAATAAATTTCTGGTAATTTATTATAGAACCTCCAGGATATTAATACTTACAGAAACTGCACTGACTATTTCCTTGGACTATAGACATGTACTCTGCACTTCGGAGTGAGAGCTGAAAATGTCCCTAGACTTTATTGAAATTCCTAGTTTGCTTTCTACTGTTGTGATAAAACATTTACGGGAAATCAACTTGGGAGAAGGAAAAGATTTATTTGGTTTACAGCTTCCATCCTATTGTTGAGGGAACCATGGCATGAAGGCAAGGCAGGAACCTGGAAGAAGCAGAAAATGAAGCAAAGACCATAGAGGAATATGTACTGGCTTGCTTTCCAAGACTCTCTCTATCTGTTTTGTTGTATAACCCAGGACCACCGGATCATAGGTGGTACCACCCATAGGGTGCTGAATCCTTACACATCAACCATTATTCAGGAAAATCTCCCACAAGTTTTCCCACTGTCCAATATGATGGAGACATATTCTCAAATGTGGTTCCCTCTTCCAAGATGACTGTAGCTTGTGTCAAGATGACAAAAAAAAATTTAAAAGCACACTGACATAGGGTAAAATTTCTGTTCACACACACAAACTACTGAGATAAATTCTCTATGCATTTTACTACCTTGCTGTGGATATCACTCTGTATAAATAAAACACTGATTGGCCAGTAGCCAGACAAGAAGTATAGGTGGGACTAACAGAGAGGAGAATTGAGGGAACGGGAATGCAGAGGGGGAGACTGCTTGCAGCCTCCGCCAGGACAAAGAAGATATAAGTTACCAGTAAGTCACGAGCCACATGGCAAAGTATAGATTAATAGAAATGGGCTAAATATAAGAGTAAGAGCTGGACAATGATAGGCCTGAGTGAATAGCCAAGCAGTATGAATAATATAAGCGTCTGTGTGTTTATTTTATAAGTGGGCTAAGGGACTGCCGGGGCTTGGCAGAGCCCAGAGAAAAAACTCCAGCTGCATTACCTCACCACATGGCCTGCAATAAAAAGACTTAAGTGAGTTTCCCTCTGAAGAAAGATAAGTATCACATAGTTACATATTTGTGTCATGGTGTTTATAAAATCATAACAGAAGCTCCGACATCATGGACATCTTACATTTCAGTTGCAGACAACACTAGATATGCTTCCATTCTTATGTACATTTTAGCAGCTCTTTATGTGATTCAGTGTCAGAAATTATCTGGCAAATGGCATGCAGGTAGATACAAAATTGAGAAAATATTGGCAACTGCCTAACAACTTTTTGAAATCTGTTGTGAAAGTGACTTACAGTGACAAAATGTATTATGCACAGAGAAATGGTTAAGCTCTCTGGACATATCATGAATTGTAAGGCAATGAGTATTTTATATTTGATGCAGCTAAATGCATCTGCAGTTTGATGGCCCTCATAAGTAATAATCTGAATTGCCTATCAGAGGAAAGTACTGGAGTTATTTACAAAGGAAAAGCTAGCCCAATAACCCAAGGTGTCACCATTTTATGCAGAAATAAAGTGAATCTGGCAGCAAGAATAATAAAATGATATGAGCCACACTCTTGAAATCTTATGCTCCATGTTAAAAAAAAAATCCTCTCTACCAACTATTTCTGTGCTTCTGTACATCTACTGAAATAGAATTCACATAAATTGTGTAGATGATCAGCCAAATGCCTGCCTCTAAAAAGTTCTTTATATGACTCCCATCATAGCAACTCAAAATGTCTCTATGCTTTCAAATATTCTAACTCTCCTCCCTCAGGCTGATCATTTTCTATAAACAAAACTAATTTATTTTGTGGAAGATCTCTTATGTCTAGCATTCCTTAGTTGTTTCCCCAAAACAAGCATCCCAAAAGGTACTCTGTAAGCTCTGTCTGCGGTAGATATCACATTTTGTTCTAACTATAGTTACATTAATTAAAAACAATTTCACAAATGCCCCACCAACAGCTACTGCTCACTTTTGACATTTTCATGAAAACCTTTAACTCCTGTCATTTATTTGATCATTTATACTATATTCTTAGCCAATCTCCATTTCTTCCAAAATTTCAAACTATTGCTGTAATGAATTAAGTATTGTTTAAAGTGGGCCTATGAGTGCTCTGGAATGAACATAGCCTGGGTCAACAGTCTTCATTTTTACTTAACTAAGCATATCATACAAAGTTTTTTCCCCCCTGAAATGCTTTATCTTCCCTGCATAAAATGGTTATTCACAATTCCATTAGAACAAAAGAAAACTCAGGCAATAGGTAAGTGAAATCACCTAATACTACATCTCATGGTGCTTTCATAAGAATTCTCCACAAATATCAAGAAACATAATACTTGTTCCTGGAAAGGCCTTAACTAACTGTTATAAGCATCAGTTCTAACAGTCTCATTACATCATCCTTAGAGTCCTCACAGTCATATTTCAGAACCTGTAGAGGTCCTTTGAAGAGGCTTCATGACACCAAAGTGACAAAGTTACTCAATTGCTTCACTCTCTTTCACAGGTAATCAATAGAATTTTTCAGAATCTGTATGGCTGTATTGTAATGAAGTAAAGAATGAGACAAATACAGTACATTATCTTCTGCATAAATCTTCAGGATATTTATGGTTACAAAGCAATTCTACTATTTATATTACATTTCTGAATGGTACTTCTGAAATTTGGGTCTTTCCCTTAATACTGGATCCTTTCAGCTAAATTTACTTATCCCCCCTCCCCCCCCAAAAAAAAACCCTTAACATTCTGTGGTGGTATTGTGTTCCCCAAAATATTGTGCACCCTAATAAACTTATCTGGAGTCAGAGACAGAACAGCCACAATATTAAACATAGAGGATAGGCAGTGGTAGCACACGCCTTTAATCCCAGCACTTGGGAGGCAGAGCTAGGCAGAAATCCATGTGTTCAAGGATACAGCCAAGCATGGTAACTCACACCTTTAATCCTAGAAAGCGAGCCTTTAATCCCAGGAAGTGGTGGTAGAAGACATAATAAAGATATATAATGCATGAGGACCAGGAACTAGAAGCATTTGGCCTGGTTAAGCATTCAGGCTTTTGAGCAGCACAGTTCAGCTGAGGCCTCCAGTCTGAGGAAACAAGACCAGCTGAGGATCTGGTGAGGTGAGGTAGCTGTGGCTTGTTCTGGTTCTCTGATCTTCCAGTGTTCACCCCAATAACTGGCCTTGCATTTGATTTTATTAATAAGAACTTTTAAGTTTCCTGCTACAACATTCTGTGCCTATGAATTCACAGTCTCTAAATGAACATCACTTTTAAAACCACTGTAATCCAAACCTTAGTTTAAATGACTCATTTATTAAGAATTGTAGCCGGGCGGTGGTGGCGCACGCCTTTAATCCCAGCACTCGGGAGGCAGAGCCAGGTGGATCTCTGTGAGTTCAAGGCCAGCCTGGGCTACCAAGTGAGCTCCAGGAAAGGCGCAAAGCTACACAGAGAAACCCTGTCTCGAAAAACCAAAAAAAAAAAAAAAAAAAAAAAAAGAATTGTATACAACTTGGGGATTTGTTTTGTATGTTTGGTTTTATTGAGGGAACAGATCTTTAAGAATATGTTACTTAATTGCCAAGTTCAAATATTGTGGTATCTAACATTTTACTGAGTCCTAAAACGAAGACATAAAAAGTGTAAAATACATGCTGGATTTTGAGGACTTAAACAAGAGAAGACAGAATCCTTTTCCACCAATATCCCTGTAGTATATTGTCCACAAAGACAGTAACTCAGTACTGAAAATCCTTGATGTCAATAAAAATAATGTTCGATAAAATAATATACAGGACTTCACTAAAGCTACCTGACAAGTAGATCACAGAAGACTAAAGTGTAGTGGGTAGCCATTCCAGCTTTGATCTGGAAGTTCCAACCCCCATTGAAGCTTCAGTAACTGTCACACCTACAAGGCGGGGCCAAGAGAGGACCAGCTGTCTCTGTCTACTCTTGCAAGATTCCCGAAAGTTGTGTATGTATACATATAGTTAGTAATTTTATAAGATACTAGGTTTCCCTATAGCTTCTTCATGTATCTGTATGCCAAGGAGTAGTATAGCTACAGTATATCTGTATATAGCTGCATATATAGTATATACTATATATACAACATAGAGCATATGTACATTTAGATGAAAATATACATCTATATCTACAGATCTACATTTAGCATTTGGATAAGTCTAAAGAATCATCTCTAAAGTGGCTGCACTACTGTATACTCCCACAATATAAAAGGAGTTTCTCTTATCCCACACTCATGACAGAATTTCTTATTTGATATTTAAATGATGATCATTCTGACTGAGTAAAGATAAAACATTGAAGTAGTTTTAATCTGAATTTTTCTGATGGCTAACGATGGTGAACATTTCTTTAAGTATTTATTAGCCATATATACTTCATCTTTGGAGAAATCTCATCAATTCCATAGCCCATTTTTTATAGGGATGGTTGTTTTCTTTTATAGTTTTTTAAATGAAAAAAATTATTTTCATATAATATACTATGATCATGCTTTTTCCTCCTCCAACTCCTCCCAGATCCCTTCTATCTTCAAAATAGACTTCTATTTCTCAAGTTTAGGAGAAATTTATTCTATGATTTTATTTAAAATAGTTTTGCCTTCTTTGGCTCTTTTTTCTATGAGCATAAGATATATTTTGTGTTTTTATGAGGTCACAAAGCTTTTCAATGTTCTATCCATATGTTTTTGTTTTAAATTATTGACCTTGAATGAATGCTCTGATTCCTCTACCCTATTTTTAAGCCCTGACATCCTATCTTCTACGTAATCCATTCTATTGTGAGAGCCAAAGGTACATTTTAAGTTTTAATGACTATGCCTTAGAGATCCATGAAACACAAATGTCTCTGATTTGCAAGCTTCTTGCTCAAGGAAAATTACTTGGGGCTGTTGTTCATGGGAGATAACAAGCCACAGGTTTTCTTTCCCCTAAACAAGTTTGTTTGACCCCTCTGCATGGGATGTGCTTGATCACACGTGGACGGGAGGTTTAAAGTCAGGAAATACATCAGGATATTTACTTGCCCCTGATTTGACCTGATGGGAAATAAGCCACTGCAAAACATGACTCAGGGCCATTTTCTGGAAACCCATAGATGGACCTGGCCAAAACCCATCCACATGGCCAGTATTTATTTAAAGCTTGCTTCAAATTTGACATTGAACTATAATATTATCTTATTCTTGATCAAAGGGATTAACACTATTAGTTGTTGCTAGGTCCTAATGGTTCCCTCAGGGGAGGGGGTGAGAAGGCACGACACAGACCCCAGGAGTCACGGAAAAAGGCAAACAACAGATTTTTTTTTATTCAGTAACAGGAAAGGCCTTATATACCCTCCTCCCAGCACCCAGGCTGTGTCCCCATCTGGTGATATTGCCTGGTCATCCCTCATTGGTGGGCATGATCAGGAGCTCTGACAATACCTATTGCTAGGCCCTCAAGCAGGTTGGCTCATAAGGAATATGCTTGCTATGTTCATGCCTTGGCAACTAGTTTGAACCAATTTCCTTGACCATATGGGCCCATCCTACTACATATGCACCCTTTTTATTTTATTACATGGGCACTTAGTGGGAGTCAGAGTTCTTTGCCTCAGCCTTGTTGACCCTGCCTCAGAGGGGCTCAGCAATTGAACTGTGCCTGTCTTAGGTATGCTTGCCAAATGAGCTCTTACCCATCATTGACTATAAGCCCTCAAAGAGTGTCCATCCCTGGGGAGAATTAGGCAGTAGCCTTTTAAATTCAGAAAGCCAGTCATGAATAACCTCCATTGGAGGACTATTAGTTGAATATTTATGAGCCATTAACACCTGTAGAGTCACCTTAGTGGCTGGCCATTGTTGCTAGATGTGCTATAGGAAACACTTAAAAAGGAGAAAAATTAAAAGCACTGCCCCACCAATCAAACATAAGTGAGTATCAAGGAGGGATCATACAGCCTTTTTATACTATACCAAACCTTTTCAATAAGTAGTCAAAGGTCATAACCTCTTCCCTTGTCTGATTTAATTGGAAAATTTCATGTTAGCTGTAATGAATAATATAGAAACTTAGTTGACCATTGGCCCTTAACTTATTTAGCTAATTCCCAGTGTGCTAAACAAATGATCCTCATCTCTAAAGGCGTCATACAAAATGAGGAAATGTGGGGGTCCACAAGTCTATAGCTTTTAGGGGGGCAATGAAAGCAAGAAAGGGGAATTATATATAACAACCATTCTGGGTTATTTCCTCCTTGGTGGAAGCAGGCTGATCTGTGGCTGGGTGCACATCTCTTGATGGAACCCATATTGGCATAGTGGCACTTTGAGGAAAAACATAAGCATACCCTCTCCCATGGGCCAGTGGTATGGGAAATCTTCCAGGACCCCAGAAAGTCAATGAATTGTTGAGAGGCATAGGCAGGTCCATTGTCAGTCTTAAGTGCCCAAGGTACTCCCATAATAACCATGGCTGGCTTAAGGGCCATGATAGCATTGACGGCCTTCTTCCCAGAAATGGTGAGGGCATAAACAAAGGAGGAACAGGTATCTATTATCACATGAACATATTTAAGATTGTCAAAGGGGGCAAAATGTGTGACATTCATCTGACAGATGACATTAGGCAACAAGCCTCAGGCATTAACTCCTGCACATTGAAGCAGTCCTAAAGGGGCATGAGGGGCACAAGTGGCACATGCCCAGGACAAATATTTACATTGGGGAACCAGAAATTCTGGAAGAAGTCTATGCAAATTCTTTGGAGACAGATGGAACTGCTGATGAAGAGCCCTGGTTTGCTCTAGGAGATCCATACTGGCTGTAAATATGATGATGTCTCTGATCTCATTTTCTTGAGCCAATATACTGGGTAATTTGGAGTGAGATCTAATATGTGACAGGTACCAATGCTCAGTCCTCTAATTTAGGATATCTTGTATGAGCAGCATGGTACTGGCTATGGGGGTCAGTGATTCTTTGACTTGAGAAAAGTCCAGCACACAAACTTACTGTACAGTGTACTGGCTGTCAGAAAAAAAAATTAACAGGCTTAGTCTGGCACTCCACTAGAACCTCGAGGAGGACCAATAACTCACCCAATTGAATGGAACAACAACTGGGGATAGCATATGTAACATCTTCAGAGTCAAGGTGCTGGTTAAGAATACCATATTTGTTTTTATTGGAATCTGAAAAAAACAGGGTGGTATGAGGGATGGGAGTGAAGAAGGGGGCTGCACGAGGCTGTGTCTTTATTAGAAGTATGGGGAGTTTTGCTAAGATCCTGTATTTTTGCAAATGACTGTTCCTGTGAATCTTGCAAACATTTCCTTGAACAAGATAGAATCTGCCCAGAGGGTCTGGGTATTCTTTAAAAAAATGGGGAAAGCATACTTATCTGGCCCTCCTTCATATGTACTCTGTGCCAGCATCCATACATTAAGGCTGAGTTAGAAGGACTGGTCAAACTTAGAGGTGACTTTGTGGAGGTCAGAATGTACTTGGTGTAACTATAGAAGGGGACCAGATTTCCATAACACTCACAAAAAATCATCTGAGTGTTCAGAGGACTATTGCCAATAAGGGTCTTTGGAGATCATGACGTTGCAGAATGGAGGTGTCTAGAATGGCCAAAACATTTTGCAGGAAATCTTTAGCTTCTTGGGTAAGCCTAACCTTAGTGGAAGGACAGGTGAGGCCTTTCAACAATGAAAAGAAGTGTCTCATCTCTTGATCAGGGATGGGTAAGAAAGTTTAAGACACTTAACCATGCCACATAACTGCTGTAAATCTGAGAGTGCGTACAATTTCTTCATTTCCAATTTAAAGGAAAGGGGGCAGACCTGTTTAAGCAAGAAAAAAGCCTAAAAAGGCAAAGGGGGTACCATTTGGACCTTATCTGGAGCCACCATCAGATGTAATGATATGAGTTCCTCTAATAATCCCTTAGCATTCTTTTGCAGGTAGGTTGTATCTGGGTGTGCCAGGAAGAGATCATCCATATACTGAATCAAAAGAACATCCCTGGGGACATTGACCAAAGATTGAGAAATATATAACTGGCAAATAGTGAGATTATTCTTCATTCCTTGGAGTAAAACAGTCCATTGATATCTCCTAGCTGGTTTATGAATATTAGGTTCCTAAACAGTAAAGGCAAAATGATCTCAATCCTGTGGTGACAGAGGAATTTGAACAAAGCTATCCTTAATATCTATATTATAATATACAATAAGAAGGAGTAATAGCACTAGGTTTGAAGAGGCCTGGTTGTATAGACCCCATTTTTTTCTATTAGACCATTAACTACACAAAGATCCTGCAGGAGGTGGTAGCATTCCAATCTCTTGGGGATAACAAATATGGGGGTACTATGTTCACTTGTGGATGATTCTATGTGTTGATCTTTACCTGTTGTGTGACCAATTCCTTTAGGATTGACAGCTTGAGTTCAATTTTCAGCAACTGTTTCATCCATACTTCTTGATCTGAGGCCAAGTCAATGGGATAGGGCTAGGGGGCTCGATTGTAGTGGATCTTTATGGGACAGCGGCATTTAGAATTCGGGGTAAAGATCTCATGCAGCATCACAGACCACAAGACCCACCTTTTGATGAATCTTGATCTCATCCAAAAGCCCCTGTCATCTGTAGTTAGGACAACATTCATATCTTCAAAAATATTTCTGCCCCACAGGTTCTTGGGTACAGTGGAAATGATAAAGTGAATGGCTCTTCAACTGCCATCAAGATCCTTCCAATGGACTGGATGGGTGGTCAGCTTAGAATCTTGTTGGCCTACCACATCACTGATAGGGGGGGTCTGCATTTAAACTTCCAATGAGGTAAGCAAAGCACCTCAGTCTCAGTTAAAATGGTGGCATCCACACCCATGTCCATCAAGCCTTTAACTGCTTGTCCATCAAGATAGACAGTCAGCATTGGAGAGTGTGAAAAAAAAAATGGGGGTTGTCCAGTAGATTTTTTGATTACCAGAGCCTCCTCTTACTGGCAGGGCTGAGAAGCAACCTTCCTGAAGTTTAAAGGAGCTGGTGTTTCAGCAAGCTGTGACCTGCAATCCTTTGCCCAATGGAATCCCTTATTGTGTCTGGGGCATCAGGTCCTAGGCTTTGCCTGGGGGCAGTCATGCCACAAATGGCCTAGTTTGCCACATCCCCAGCAAGTTCTATCTACTTGGGGGCCCTTGGGTGTGTTGTTGGCACACTGCCTGTCTGCAAAGGAGGTTACCCAGGGTAGCAGCAACGGCAGTGATGGGACCATTACTGGGGTCAAGATCTCTTGTGGCCAGTACCCACTTGTGAATGTCTTCATTGTGGACCACTGCAACTGAATTGTGGGTGAGGACATTAAGTCCTTCCCAAACTAATTGTTCAATTAACATTTCCCTAATGAGGCCTGTGTCTACTCTCAGCTCTACTGTCTCACTGACATGTGTGAAAAAAATCAGTAAAAAGTTTCCATGGCTGTTGAATAAGATTATTGAAGTAAGCTGTCCCTCAGCGTGCATGCTTTAAGATCCTTGAAGCCCAGCTCAGAAACTTGTTGGTAGTAGGCTCGATTGGCCAATCTTTGCCTGATGGATGGGATGGACAAAGTTATCTCATTCAGTGAGTGTGTCAGGGGTCACTGGAACATTAATTAAGAGGTTCTTTTGTGCTGAAGCTTCTGCCTGGTCATCCAAAACAGTTTTGAGCAGACTATACCAATCAAAGTATATCAGTAGTTACATTGCCCATTGAGTGAGGACCTGTTAGAATTAAGGTGAATCAGGGCCCCAGTCATTTGCTGCCTTCCAGATGAGGGAGACTTCAGCTATGTGGGTGAGAATTCGGGGCAGGACAGTGGCATTTGGACTCAGGTTAACTGGATAAACCTCCGTAGGATTCCTGGTTATGTGTGGGGCTGGCTGTGAGTAATGAGGTGTATACAGTGGAGCATGGAAGTGGCCAGTCTCCAAGGCAGTTGGTACCTGGGGCAGATCACCCCAGGGATACTTTGGTGGGGGAGTTGACACCCGTGGTAGAATTGGGGCCAATGGAGAAGCAGTGCATGGGGTCTGAATGACAGCTGTGTGCTCCTGGGCAGATTTTGTGGGGCTTGAACTGTCTGCCTCATCATCATCAGATGCCATAGAGAGGTCAGACATGGAAGGGGAGGAGGTGATGAAGTTGTTACCCGTGTTGTAGAGGGAGAGGCAGCAGGCAAGCAACATTCAGAGAGAGGCTGACAGTCAACAGCGATGGAATTTGCAGTTCAGATTCAGAGGCAAAGCATGACCCTATCTCAACTGTAAATTTCACTTACAGTCTTAAAATATGCACTTGATGCAGCTACAGTAAGGAGATTATTTGAAAACCTTTTTGTTGTTTAATGTGTAGATTAAGATGCAACATTTTGTCATATTTTTTAAAATATGACTTATCTAAATTAGCTATTGAAGTAGAAAAATATACTAAGGGAAAATCCATAATACTCTCCACCAAATCTTAACATAGGCTCACATTTCAGTTTCAAACTTTATTTAAAGAAATAATCAATACTAAATTTGATTATAAACAACAATCAGCTGCAGTTTCTAATAACATATTTAATTTGTTCATTGGCTACCAATGCTTCTAGATTTATTTCCAATATAATTTAAAAATACACAATAAGTTGTCAAAAAAGCAACATTAAAACATAAACTAATGAGGTGTGAATTCAAATTTAATTTAATAAAAAGTTAACCACTTGAAAAAGAATGAAATGCTCCTTTCATGATGTGAATATTTAAAACTTTTCAAACTAGTTTATAAGGAAATATGAAAACAATCTACTTGTCATTTTACTTCTTTATAAAACAAAACAAAATACCAATGTCAGTGAGATGATGCTTAAACATAAGCAAAATATTATAAGGAAAGAGAACACAAATGTGCCTGAGTTTTAAGCAGTGAAGATGAATAGTGCACAATTAACACTGGATTACAATGGTGTCTGGCAGGGTGTATGCCCAGCATGAATTTTCAGAATTCTGTAGGAAAAAAACCTATGCTTGAAGAATGAAGAGACAAGCAACACTCTGTCATTAGTTGGAACTTTAGTATCACATACTCAAATAGAACTCTGAGAGCTCATTTACCCTGCAAATGTCTATCTTCTATTTTCTCAGCATTCTATTCAATTTTAGGAACAACAAAATGAGACATCTTCCTGATGACCTAAATTTGTGAAATTTATATTTTGAGGCAAAAGCACGGAACTAATTAATCTCACAAAATTATTTAAATCATTCAAGCTCTCCTAGCAGCTGCAGAGACTGAAGGAAGTGCAATTCACGGAGAATGGAAGGGTGGTTAAGCATTTCACAGAAGTAGAAATGAATAAAGAGGAATTTGGTTGTATTAGGCTTGGGAGAAACATTGAAGGTCTGTGTGGTGTTATTTTGTTTGTGCTCTAACAAATAAAGCTTGCCTGAAGATCAGGGTGTGGAGCTAAACATTAGCTAACCATAGAAGCCTGGAGGTCTGTATAGACAGGAAGTGATATGGCTGGGTGGAGAAAGGAGTATGAGGCAGGCGGAGATAGGAGCTCAGCCCCGTTTCAGTCTGGGGAGTCACGAAGGTAAGAGGTGACTTTGGCTGCTTCTTCCCTTTTCTGATCTTTCAACATTTACCCTGATATCTGACTCTGGGTTTTTATTCAGACCAATTATAATTTGCACACCATCTGGAACCCAGCTTTGGGGCATGAATCCATGAAAAAGCTGCTTGCCAGTGGCTTTGCAGCCACCAGCACATGCCAGAGCTGCGTGCAGAGTCACTGCCTCATCCACTAGGTTTTTCTCTCCTGCTTCCCTAAGCTTCTGATCAAGTTTTGGGATTTTTTTTTTTCTGTTACAGCCTCTCTGCATCGAACTCCACAGGCATGTGGGCTCAGTACTCTGCTGCTAAAGTTAGTCCCTCACTAGCAGCCAGCTCTGCTTTTAGGCAGTTCCTGCTGCACATGTTTCTTCTCCACCATTGCCTGTGTGCATTCTTCAGACAGCGGATTCTCTCTGCTACTGGGTTGTGTTTATTTCCCTGGACCCCCTCCTCAGGCTGCTGCCATAGTAGATAGCTGCCTTGAAACCTACTCAGGCTTCTAGTGTTCTATGAAGAAGCAGTCAGCCTCACACATCACCATCATCTGAATTGTCATTGTTGGCAGATTTGGTGAGACAATTGGGAATTCTTAAGGGGAGGAATTAGTTAAAAGAGAGTTTCTTCCCCACATTAAAAAATGAGAAACACTATTACAATGGAAAGTGGTCTCTGTATGATGACATGCTGGAAGGTTTGAAAATGGAACAATTAAGTGAAAGGATAATTAATTTAGATGGAATTTATATAATGTCAATCATAAACATTGTTGGTTTTTATCATTTTTGTTTTGTCACTGAAAAAAAGTGGTTAATATGAGTGCTAAAATACAAGTTATAGAAGAAGTTATTAAAAACAGATCATAGAGATATTCATACCCACAGAGAAATTTAAAGGAGAACCAATCTCAGAGTTGTATTATAAGATTAGAGAGGACTAGCCTAAAGTTTTCAAACAACCACCTTTAATTTTTCCAGTAACCTTACAGAAATTCCCAAATGATAGAGATCCCTAAGGCTGTGTAAGAGCAGAATGAACTCTCACGGAAATGTTAGATTTCAGGAGATTCAAGGAAGCAATACACTCATACAGCATGCATTCACCTTTTGTGAAACAGATGTTAAACTCATGGTCAATTTGTAATATAATTAACCCTCAAGACTGGAGAGACTTGATTACAGCAGTCTTGGAGCCTGGTCCTCAATTACAGTGGAGAACTCAGTGGAAAGATGAGGCTAAGACCATTGAACAAGGAAGTAGAGCTAGAGATATGAAATCTCCCAAGACCAACTTCTTGGAGAGGGAGAGTATGCTAATATAGAATGGCAAACTCTATATGATGACCACACCTTAGCTTTATGCCAAGCAGCAGCTTTGAATGCTTGGCACGGAATTGAAGAAGTAGGAAAGAAAACTGAGTCATTTACTAACGTTATACAGAGGTGATTTCCAGAGGTTTGAAGAAAAATCAAAATGTTAAGTGTTTCAGTTCTGGTAATCAAGGTCACCTAAAAAGAGATTGTAAATAGGGTATTCCTAGAAACAATGTTTTTTTCTAAGAATAATCCAAACAGAATGCCCTTCCCTTCTGGAGTATGCAGAGGTGTGGCGAAAGCAGACATTGGGCTAATGAATGTAGATCAACAGAAGACAGTCAAGGTAACCCTTTGTTATTGGGAAATACGTTGAGGGGCCTCTCACAGGACCCCAAGTCAAATCTGGCTCAGTCCTTTTCAGTTATTATGGAGGAAACGCCTTCCCAGAGTAATTAAAGTAAAATAAAAATTTCCAGTGTAAAATAAAAAAATACTGCCATGGATGATAGAACAGCTTTAGAAAATAAAACAAAAATGTTAGGAGAAACCAGAAATCGAAACTGGTAAAGATTAGATTTGAACAAGAGACCTCTTGATTAGAAGAGATGATAGTTTATCATACAGCATGGTTGTCCAATCTAAATTAACCTATAAAACTAACTACTGCTTTTCATTTGATCAGATATAACTTACCATAAAGGAACCTCCCCAAATTTAGGGTTAGGGGAGGGTATTTTTGTTTGTTGGTTTGTTTGTTCGTTTGCTTTATCTTTTCAGGAGAATAAAGGCATCCAGCTAAGGCATCTGAAGACCGCTGGACAAATGAGACATGTTCTTAAAGAAAAAGGACAAATCATCCAGAAAAAATAATGTCACAAGAAAAAAATAAATTGGCCTATTTTCAACAGGATAAAATTTCATAAATCTTCCTAAATATTTGTTTCTGCTGTTCTCTACAGACACATAATGTCTGCACATAATGTAGTTCCAGTTCAATTGAAAACTAATGCTGCCTCTGGAGTTGGAGTGTGGCTCTCTCTTTCTCTAAACCCAAGCATGCTCGTTAAAGTAAAATCCAAAATCTCTGTCTCATTTCAGAAAAGCCACCTGATATGGAACAGAAGAAAAACCCAGGGCTGGAGAGATGGCTCAGAGGTTAAGAGCGCTGACTCTTCTTCCAGAGGACCCGAGTTCAATTCCCAGCACCCACATGGCAGCTCATACATGTCTGTAACTCCAGTTTCAAGGGACCCTGACACCATGGCAAAAACACAAATGCACATTAAAATAAAATTTAAAAAAAAAGAAAAACCCAAATTAAGGGACCATACTATTGCTACTAATCTCAAAATCTTTTGGTTTTGTTTTGACTCTTTAATGCTTTTCTTAAGGTATAAATATTATCTCAAATTTATAAGATTAATGTATATTTTAAACTTTTTTGTCATGATTTTAATGGTCATATAGAGTACTAACTAATCTAGAAAAAGGCTTCATCTAGCTTCCCATACATGATTTCATGTTTCAGTCTCTATCAGATAATTAGGAATTAAGTTTTTGTACCCTGGATGTACATGACAAATATTGATCCTTTAACCTCTTTAAGATCTGCTGCATATGTTTAAGTTTTCTGCAATGAACCATGACCATGTTTCCAAAAGGAGAATGGGGCCCCACAATAACAATTCTACTTGCACTATGATAATACCACTAAGCTAAAAAACATCACCTAAAGGTCAGCTGTGGACTACAAACTGCTTATATCAATTTCAAGATGGCTAGCTGGGATGATCCAGCCTCACAAACTACTCTAGCCAGGATTTGAGACAAGCTCTGCACTTTTGCATTACACATAGACTGGACAACAAGTGAGATAGCTACCTTTCCCAGGACTTGACAACTAACCCAAATTTTTCTTTTTAGGATCCCCTAAAGATGCCATTGTCCCCAGACAGCAGGAATTAATTTTAAGAACATGATGCCCATATTTTCAAGAGGTGGGGTGGGTGGTTTTTGGTCTTTCAATGGGTTATGGATATTTATCATTGTTTAGTTGTTTTAAATAACTGGTATTAAAAAACCTGAACAAAGGAGAATAGATTCAGGGTTCTTGTTTTGAAAAAGAAAGAAAAATGGAGGAAATAGAAATGATAGGATGAAATGATAGATTATTGAAACTACACTGAAAAGAAAAAAAGGGGATATAGAAATGATAGGATAGCTGGGCGGTGGTGGCGCACACCTTTAATCCCAGCACTCGGGAGGCAGAGCTAGGCAGATCTCTGTGAGTTCAAGGTCAGCCTGGGCTACCAAGTAAGTTCCAGGAAAGGTGCAAAGCTATACAGAGAAACCCTGTCTCGAAGAAAAAGAAGAAGAAGAAGAAGAAGAAGAAGAAGAAGAAGAAGAAGAAGAAGAAGAAAAGGAAATGATAGGATAAAATGTAGATTATTGAATCTACTCTAAAAAGAAAAAGGGGATATAGACATGCTAAAATAAAAGGGTGGATTATTGAATCTACTTTTTAAAAGCAACTATTTATTTTAAATATTTTACATTGATATAGATCATTGCATATTGATACAAATTTGAGATTATTTTTGTTAGAACAAACTGTACATACATTTCTACCTTTGTTCAAAGTATTTTACCTATACAATTCATTTAACAATGTAAGGAAAAATTTTAGTCCTTGAAAATTATTATTACAAACTATTTAGGATAATAAGGAAATGTAGGTTAGTAGTTAGTCACCTATTTCAGTTGAACTTGTAGTCATGTTAAGTATGTTTTCAAGGTCAAACAGATATATTTTAGATAGAAATGTGGTCTTCAAACCCTTCAGAGATTTGAAGAATACAGCATTTAAGATGTTTTAAGAAGCCGGGCGGTGGTGGCGCACGCCTTTAATCCCAGCACTCGGGAGGCAGAGCCAGGCGGATCTCTGTGAGTTCGAGGCCAGCCTGGGCTACCAAGTGAGCTCCAGGAAAGGCGCAAAGCTCCGCAGAGAAACCCTGTCTCGAAAAACCAAAAAAAAAAAAAAAAAAAAAAAAAAAAGATGTTTTAAGAATTCAGGTTCTTTTTTTATGATTATGAGACATGTCTGCTCCTAGCAGAACCAATCTACTTCAGAGAAGATGGTGGGCATTGTAGAAACTCCACATGTAGTTTACTTTCTTTGTGGCAAAACTTAGCCACTGGGGAAGAAAGTGATTTTGCCTCAACTGTTGACAGTATGCTGTCCAAATTGGATAAGCAGGGCATAAAAAGAGTGACTGCCAAACTTTACCAAGACAAGGTAAGACAGCCATTCAGAAAATCCTGCTTCATTAAAAAGTCTGTCAGATAGTCTAGGCCTATAGGCTAAAGATGGATACCCCTATGTGGCAGAGGAACCTTGGGTCAGTGTCTAGGCAGCTAGCTATTCTGTCTTTTTTCAAATTTTTGGAAGTCACTTACTTGTACTTCCTGCTTACTCAGGTAATATTATTTCCTTCTTGGGTCTCTAACAGAGTTAAAGACTTTATAGTCATAGTTTTCCTTGTTATGAGATTCAGAAAATAAATTCACTAAAGCAGTGTAAAGTGTATAGGGTTGAGACACATTAAAAAATAACTTTGGTAATGCAAGTGAGAATAGAAAGTAAATTGGATACAACCTTTTGGACTCACCAAGTTAGGATAGATAATGAAGTATCTTCTCTGAATTTGTCAAATATTTATGGACTAGACATTGTTGATGTATTTATTGACTGTATATATTGTATATAGTTACTGTGTTTATTATATATAGTTTTTCTTATATTGGTTATAACCTTTTTAAAATTTTGGACAAAAAGGGGAAAATGTGGTGATATTTTGTTTGTGTTCTAACAAATAAAGCTTGCCTGAAGATCAGAGGGTGGAGCTAGCCATTAGTTAACCTTAGAGGTCTGGAGCTCCTGTATAGAGACAGGAAGTGATATGGTTAGATAGAGAGAAGAATATAAGGTGGACAGGAACTTGGCCCCTTTTAGATTTGAGGAGTCATGGAGGTAAGAGGTGACTTTGACAGCTCCTTTACTTCTCTAATCTTCTATCATTTTCCCTAATATCTGACTCTGGGTTGTTATTATTAAGACCAATTAGAATTCATGCTACAGGTATGTGAAGAGTTGAATGAGGAGTGGGGGTATAAGAAAAGTCACCAGTGTAGGTTATGGTGAAAGGTTTTCAATCTTGGAAAAAATTTCATGGCTTTTGACTATTTTCTAACTGGGTCAAGAATAATCTACTCCTGTAGCAACTGAGATGATGTGACTGAATTTTACAAACATTTTTCCTAAACAGAATAAGGAGAATGTCTTTTCCAAAATGAAAAAGGAGATAATGAGTTAGTTAAAAACAATGCAAGACAAAGGGAAAATTAATGACCAATTTGTATTTCCAACCTAAGCTCAACTGAATTTCTAACAGGAGGCCTGAATTACCAGCCTTGTCTATTATCCTTCATGAAGACTTAACCAAAGTATGTTAATGTTCAAGCATGCAATAGCAGATTTTGAGAATGTTTGTTTTGTTATTTATGTTATCATATGGTTCTCATTGTGTGAAGTGACTTTTGAAAGAGTCTAGAATAAATTTCTGTTCCATGATATGGAATGGAAACAGGTAGCTTGGGTCTGAAAATCATGCCTAACATTGTAAATGACTGTACCTAGAGATTTTGCACTAAATATTTAATGTATTTTATAATTTTCAAGAATTTCAAATCTTCTGACTGAGGAAAACTATTGCCCAATAATATTCATCATCATTATTTCCTGTCAACTTAATGGAAGCCTAGATATACCTAGGAAGAAGATATCAAAATTGAAGAATGTCTGCCCTCCTTACCCTAAATCAATCCATCCTCTGTGACCTCCATGGCTCCCTGAAACACAGAATCTGCCAGATCTGACTGGACCAAGAAGTGAGTGCATCTTCTACCACCAAAAGAGTCCTACCTATAGGACCTAGTCCCTGAGGCACAACCATACCCCCATTGTTTTGTCACAGCTACAGAGAGCTAAACTATTAAATAAACACAAAAATGAAGTAGAGAGATGTTTTAATTTTTTAATGACAGGATGACTATGGCATAAGAAGGTGTATAATTTTTTTTAAAATAGCACATGGACCATGCATGCATTTCTTCATAGCATATTTTTCCTATGCTTGCATATCTCCAAGTGTGTTGTGGTCTGTATCCTAGCAATCATGCTGAATAGTGAATCTGACTTACTTAATCTCAGTAATTAATGAAAGTCACCTGGCTCAGATCAAGCAACATACTAAACTAGTTAGACATTGGTAATAAAATAGGAGTGGAGACACTCTTAAATGACCCTCCACTGGTAAATGTCTTCTGAAACCTTAAAATTCCTGATAAAAATTTTGCAAAGAAAGTCTATAATTCAAAGTGATGTAAGCTGCATTGTTTATCGTTTCCACAAGTACCAAACAGCATTGACCTTGTATATACCTCAAATAACATCTTACTTGATTTATTAGAGTATTATCAAAGGTTGTTCCTCCCATCATACAAACTATGGACAGTGCCACACTCTTCTAATAGATATCTAACATTTTTGATGCTACAAGAGTCACAAGCTATGCTGGATGTACGTTTAGAGAATATGTACTGAAAGTGTGTTTCTTAACTGAGAGGAGATAAGTGGTGTTCACTGGAATTCAAACATCCCAAAGTACAGGTAGCCCCTGGGTCATTATGGAAACTCTGGTCCTCTGCTTTTGTAAATGCATCTAATGACTCGTGTTGAGGATATCTTGTGACAGAAACCAGTTCTACATCATCCATCACTAGCTTCTTGTATTACATAACTATGGTACATCTGGTCATTCCTCATCCTTTGAAATATCTACAGACACTCATAGAGAAGGTACCTATTGCTAGGCATGCTGGAGAAGAACAAATAACTCTGAGATCAGATGACTCAACATTTATGTAAAAAAAAATCTAATCAGGCAAAAGCATATTTTTAACTAATTTTAAAAGAAACATGTTTAGGTAAACAAAAAAGAGATTGGCATGAGAGGTGTACTAGGACTCTGAAAACAAATCATATGCATGGGCCATTTATTTCTACCATTCACTCATTGCAATCTGCTTTGTTAGTCTTTAATTTCAATAGACTATCATCTAACTATCATCATCAAATAACCAAGTGAACTAATAAGAAAAACTAGAAGACCATAGCTTACTTTTAAAGGATAATATAATTACACTATTCCCCTCTTTCTACCCTTCTTTAAACCCTCCTATATACCTGCCTTGCTCTTTTTTTCTAAACTCATAGACATTTTTCTATTAATTGTTGCTACACGTGCATATGTATATGCATATACAGGTATATTCATAAAGTATAACCCACACAGTGTATATAGTGTTACTAGCACATTTGTATTTATGGTTTATCATTTGGTATTGGTTATGATTATTTCTCCCACTATCAGCATTCCTTAGTTGCCTATCATCCTTTGCGTAGATTTGAGGTCTCCTTGGTTTCCCACTGTCCACCTCAGCATGTCTCTGCTGTCCATCTTCAGCTCATGTTTAAGCAGTCACACTGGGGAAACCTTATGGGTGTGCCTTCTGACATTACTAGGAGACACAATCTCACAGCAAACTCCCCAATGCTCTTGATCTTACAATCTTTATTTTCCCTCTTCTGCTATGTTCTTTGAGCCTTAGATGAGACAGTATTTTATAGATGTATTAGTTGAGACTGCTCACCACAATTCTTCAATTTGTTTGGTTGTAGTTTTCTGTAATGGTCTCTGTTGCAAATAGTAAGCTTACTACCAAAATTAAGAAACTATTAACAATATAATGCTATTCACTAAACACCTTTTATTCAGATTTCACTAGTTTTTTCACTAATGTGGCTTTCCTTCTGTAGTCAAGAGGGGACACTGGGTTTATGCAACATGAAGCCTTAGTAAAGGATGGGGAGGAATACTGTGAATTTCTGTCTTCTGACACAACATAGCTTTTAAAATCAGGACCTCACAACAACTGTGGTTTCCTGCATAAAAATTGTACAATATCAAGGCAGTAGTAGAAGATGTACAGGTTTGAGAGATCTTAGTGAATGTGTCCACTGGTGGGTTTCCCAAGCACACCCGTGCAAATACAGGTAGCATTGACTGGTCAAGTATATTACAAAAAGGTAAGGAAAAAAAAGACAAGAGTTAGAAGAGAGTGTATTGAGGTTGACCTGGAAATGTTGGAGGAGTAAGTCAGAGTAGATATTGTGGTTGTTTGTTTTTACTCTTATGGGGGGGGGCATCATCCAGCTCCCAAATAAATCACACATGGAGGCTTATTCTTAGTTATAAATGCCTGGCCTTCGCTTGGCTTATTTCTAGCCAGCTTTTCTTTTCTCATTCTCTTACTTCTGTAAATCCCACTCTTGCTCCGTAGCTTGTTATGCAGCTATGTGGCTGGCCCCTGGAGTCCTCGTCCCTCTCTGACTACCTCTTTCCCCCCCCCAGATTTCTCCTTCTATGTATTCTTTTTACCTGTCATCTATGCCTATCCTTTCTCTTCTAAGACCATTCAATTCTTTATTAGACCATCAGGTGTTTGAGACAGGCACAGTAACACAGCTTCAAGATTAAATTTCATTGTATTCACGTACAAAATTATCAGAAATATAATAAATATGATGCCTTAGTATCATTGAACCTGTGACTATATGTTTGGGGTTTTTAATCCTTCCTTTAATTTTCTTTTTAAAGAACTTGTCACTTCTGAAGATTATTGGTCTAGTAGAGTATTTCTCACTGAATTTTATCTGATAAATTGTTATTCGATTGTGATTTTGGACTTAAGGGAACACTCTGTCCTTCTCATGATCCTATATGGAATACACATTCAAAACCTGACTTCCTACAGAGTGTGTAAACTTTCATCAGATGGCATGTTAAGAATTTATTTTGTTTGATTTTAATTGTGTGTGTCTGTGTATAGCCAGGTCTGTGCGTGTAGTGCCTTCAGAGGCGAGCAGAGGGCATCTGATCCCCAGGAGTTAGAGCTACAAGTGGCTCTCAACTGACTGATGTGGGTGCTAGGCAAGGAGCTCCATTCCTCTGCAAGAGCGGTATGTGTTCTTACCCACTGAACCATCTGCCCACCTCCGGCAGTGTTTGTCTTCTCACTCAGTCTGGTTGCTATTTTTTCCTCATATATTCCTTACATTAAAAGTTAAATCCATGTGATGCTCCAATGAAAGTGAGAATTAATTAAGGTCTACTTCCAGGAGAAAAAATTTAAAAATTTATTAATGCAAATAAGGACTAACATCCTTATCAATAGCCTTGTGGGGCAATGAGGTTGATAAGTTTTACACCTATCTGATTCCGCTTTAAAGTTTTCCTTAGTGCTTTTCTCCTGTATCAGAAAGCACTTTCCCTTTATTCATTGCTTCTGTCCGGCATTTCATCACATCAATCAGAGAGCTAGCTAGCACATGCTAGAAATCTTTAAATGGTTGCCAACTACTGAGTCCAGACTGTGGGGCAAGAAGGCTAATGGCTATGCACATTGAGCAAGTCATTTGTGGGCTTTTCTTCCAAGGACTATCACCAGGTAGAAATATCACCAGGATAGACACTTGGCAAATGATTCCTTGAATGGAGGTGAGAACGCCACACATGGCTTAACATCATAACTACACAGGAGGTAAGACAACCTGTCGAGGCCATATGCCCTAAGTTCACATTCCTAGTGAGAGAACACCCACATTCTTCTCCACTGCCATACTACCAGATGGAAATAAAATAAAACTAAATATGGTAAAGCCTGTACTAATTGGTTTTGGAAAGGTATTCCTGTTTGAGGTCTAAATACTGACAAATTTAAGGGATTGCCCTGTGGAAACTTCTATTACCTTCCACACTAAAGAACCGAGTTTTTTGTTTTGTTTTGTTTTGTTTTGTGTTTTTCATTCTCATCACACTTTGCATTTATACAGAGGGAGGTTGGATATAATATTCCTCCCTGGTAATTATTTCCTGTGGCCTTTTTGATTGTGGACTTAGGACATTAAGGGCAGATTTCTTACAACCAGGCTCATGATTAGAGTAGTAATTTTGCACTGGGGTGGGGGGGACTTAACTCAGAAGGCATTGCACAGTTGAGAACAGATGAGAACTAAATATTTTCAGATGGCATTTAAGGAAAATGAAATGGGATGGCCGGGTCTTATCACACAAAAAAGACTAGAACATGGAAAGTGTAAACTCAGGAACATTTGCTGCAAATCTACTGCAAATACAATGTTGTGATGGCCTTTGTCCTATTACACTTTTACATCTATCATATTCTTAGTGTAAATGAATTTGTGATCTTTTCATCAACCCCTTAGAATGTAAACATGTCAAAGGTTTACCAATAATATACTTCATTCCCTAATGCACTTAACAAAAACGTTAGTAGGTAAAAATAGGTTGTGGTTTGGAGAAGTTCATATGTGTAACATCATGTTGTTTAGATTTTGTTCATTTGATGTTTCCTTGTTTTGGGGGTTTTGTTTTTGACTTTCTTTTTGCTCAAACACAACTGCCTTCAAAAAGCATGAAGTCTTTTAAAAAATATTTATTACTGTGGAAAGTACTTCAAATGATTTATAAAATTTAAAAAAAATTAAATTGTTTCTGTTTAAGACATGAGTTCTCAAACAGCGATTCTCAGCCTTCCTAATGCTGGCACCCTTTAATACAGTTCTTTGCATTGTAGAGAGGCCCACCCATAAAATTATTTTTGTTGCTACTTCATAACTAATTTTGCTACTGTTTTATATTGTAATGCAAATATCGGTGTTTTCCAATGACCTTAGGTAATCCCTACTAAATGGTCATTCAACCTCAGAGGGGTCTCGACCCACAAGTTGAGAATCGCTGTTCTAAAGAGCCTCTTGCCTTGCCTCTGGGATTACAAGTTCAGACTGCCAGCCCCAAGAATTTTCTGGAATTTTACATAGTAGAAATAAATCTCAGAAATAACAGCAAAATCTAATTAAAAGATTCGTAATGCACAAGTCTTAAAGTAGAGTGGCCTTTTCACTAGACGCTTTATGGTAGCTCAATTTAGCCCTATTTTCTTCAGAATTGAGAACTATTTTAAATTTGACCACAAGATGGTGCTATGACAAAGCAATTTCATAATAAAACAACGTCTATTCCGAACTTCTTGTGTTCGTGTTTTTTTTTTTCACAGTAAGTCTTCAAACTTTGAAATTCCAGTTGGTGAGTGCCTTCCTCCAATTTACTTTTTATTTTAAGATCTATTTTAGTTTGCATTGGGAACTGGGCAGGGGCTTTCTGTCCCCCCTAACAACTGTTCCTTGTCTAGCATTTAAAGATTAATTAATCCTAAAACTGATTAATCTTTAAGGATAAAAAAAAAAAGCTTTCAAAAATAAGAAATAATGTGTTCGTTTCTGTGCCACCTCTTGTCATTCATTTTTATTTATTTATTTATTGTTGTTGTTATTTAATGAAGAAGACATTCTGCACTCCCTTACCCAGAGGGTCGGTAACGTAGCTATCAGACAGCAAATGTCTCAGAACAGCTGAGGAGTAACAAGCCGTAAAGAGAAATTCACTAATTTGACCATGGCCTTTTCCTTCCTCGCCATCTGCGGTTTTGTTGAAAGTCTGCCTCATTTATGAAGGAAGTAAACAATTAAGTGTCTCCACCAAGATAAACAGAAACAGGGAGAGCGCTTTTTGAAAAGTTTTCCTCTCAGGTTTTCGACAGCCTTCACACTGCGTGGTTGCCTTATGTCAGGAGGGCAGGGCTACTGAGCTGGGACCATTTCATGGGGCTCAGAAAAGTTCAAGATTGCAATGCTTCCTATGAGCATAATATCTGATGGTCCTAGACAACCTGCCATCCTGATGACAATCATTTTAGTTCATTTTTAATGCAGAACATAAATTATACTAAAATTTCAGTGGCTTGTGATTCAACAGTAAGTGATGCAATACTCTATACACTTTAAAGATTATTACAGTAGGAAAGAAAAAAGTTCAAGGTGATGAGGTAAAGTAAATTCTACTCTAATTACTAAACAGTGACTAAAGAAATGATTTTTTTAAGCTGGAGAGATGGCTCAGAGGTTAAGGGCACTGACTGCTCTTCCAGAGGTCCTGAGTTCAATTCCCAGCAATCACATGGTGGCTCACAACCATCTGTAATGAGATCTGGCACCCTCCTCTGTATATATAATAAATAAATAAGTCTTTAAAAAAATGATTTTTTTAATAAAGCTTTTGATGTGCAAGCTTGAGAACCTGCGTCTGACCTCAAGTATACATCTAAAAGCCAGATATAGTGGTGTGTATCTGTCATCCCTGAGACCTATGACCAAAAAGGTAAACACCATTTCAAAGTGTGATTCCCCCACGGACCAGGGACCCCTAGGGAATAGTTTGCAAAAGGGGGCAGCTGGTGGAGCAGTTTTCTTTGTCTCTCTGCTTCCTGGACATGAATGCAGTGTGACCAGCTACCTCAAACTCCTGGGAACATGTCCTCACCACCTGATGGACTGTACCCTCAGTAAATGAGTCAAATGTAAACCCTGCTGGAAGTTGTTCTTGGTTAGGTTTTTCCCAGAGCAATACAGACAAGTAAGCAACGCGGGGAACTTGAAAAATGTAAGACCAAGAGAAACCAAACCACAAGCTTGTCGGTATCTTGCCTATCTGTTTGCTTCCATGCAATATGTCAATATAAGTCACACTGACATTGAATTAAAATTGAAGTCAAGGTGTAGAAAACTGAATGTCCTTAACTTCTAAGTGAAGGAACTGCAAATGCCTAAGAAAACAAAATATTAAGATTGTATGGAGAGGTGAAAATAGAGACAATTTCAAGCTCTGAATGGGTTCTCAATAATCATGGAAATTTTTATCAGAAAAGATAGCTGGATCTTGGTTGCATGCCTTACTTCTTACGTGCTTTAATTTTAGAGATGAGGAAGCCATTTTGTATTTGAAGAAATACATTGTAAAGCCATAAAAAAATTGAAATTATTGTTGGTTCTTATTATAACATTGATTATGCCCTTAATAAAGCAAAGATAATTTTCATGAAAGCAAGTTATTAGATTTATTTTTACTATGTTTTAACTATCTGTGTGTGTCTATGTCTTAGTGTGTATATGTGCACATTAATGCAATGCCCACAGAAGCCAAAGGAGTTGGACCCCCTGAAGCTGTAGTTATAGGTGGTCGTGAGCCCTCTGATCCGGGAGCTGAGCATTAAACTAAGGTCCTCTGGAAGAGCAGTACGTGTTTTTAAACTTTAAGCCATATCTCCAGCCACAAGAAATTATTGTTGCAGTTTTGAAACCAATTCTCACTATGTCATCAACGCAAGTTTGAACTCATGATTTTCCTACCTCAACCATGTGTGCATTCACCATCATTTTTGGAAGGCATTTTATATAAACTGTTTAGTCTTTCATGGAAAAGATTTCTTCAAAACCTATTTTTGTGGTGTTTTGATGTATGTCAAGCAAGCTATCATCCTTAGAAACCAAAATGAAAGTTAACACCTTTTAAACAGCTCTATTGAGGTATAATTTACAAATAAAAATATATTTTTAAAATGTAGAGCCTGATGTCTTGGTATATATGTTGTGAAATGATTACCAAAATCAAGTTGTTAAGTGTATTACATGTATTATGTTTGTGCTGGAAATTTTAAACTCTACACATTTTTCACCTTTGGGCATCCCTGCAAATGCTAAAAGTCAGCAGAGAAACTATGTGAAAGAGGCAAGAAGGAAATCTGGTTCATCATGACTTAGTTAGAGGGTGCTGGGTCAAACTTCTAGAGTCTGACACCAGGCCATTTATTTTAGCCATATTTAAGCACAGTACAATTGGGGGTGGGGAAGCTCAGGACGACAATTGTCTCAGTCCTGTATGCAGAAAAACGTTTAAGACATCTTTACCCTGAAACACTGCAAAGCACATATGGCCTCTTCCATAGAGATGGGTAATGTTTACTCAGAAAGAGTGATCAAGACAAGAGTCTAGGGAGAATGACTGAGGTTAACATAATCGCCTGTGGGAGTTAGACTTGGTCCAGCCCTAAGATAACACAGTAGTTATATAGACTGTGTTGACTTGTGACATCTCTCCTAAGAATAGGCATTATTGACTGAGAAACAACACTCAAGATCTAGGGAAGAAAAATCTCAGATAAATAAACATAGGACTCTGGAGGATTCTAGTGAAGCTTGGCTCTACAGATAGCAAAAATCACTAAGCAATAAACTACATTCATTCTAGCATTTTGGGTGGAAAACAGGCAAACATCTCATTCATTTCAAGACTCAAACATGTTTGTTTAACTTTCCTGGCTTCTCTAGTGCTTATCCATATGCACAAGGACCATGTACTCTCTACATTCACCAAATCTCAAGTATACAGTATATTCCTAAGCAATTTAGTTACTCTACTATGCCATTAGGTCTCCAGCATGGTTCGCATTGCAATTCAAAGTTTGTATCCTTAATGTGCAGGTGGTCTTGTCATTTTTGTGGTTGGTTGTATTAACTTGACACAAACTAGAGGTATCTGGAAAAAAGAATCTCAACTGAGAAAATGCCTTCATCAGATTGTAGGCAAGTATGTGGGACATTGTCTTGGTTAATGATCGATGAGGGAAAGCCCAGCCAACTGTGGGTGATGCCACCCCTGAGGAGATGTTCCTAGGTTGGAAAATAGGCTGAGAAGATCATGGAGAGCAGGCCAGTAAGCAGCACTCCTCTGCATCAGCTCCTGCATCCAGGCTTCCAGACTGTTTTGAGTTCCTGTCCCGACTTCCTTCAATAATGAACAGTGATGTGAAAGCATGAGGCAAATAAACCCTTCTCTTCCTAGGCTGCATTTTGTTATGGTTAACTTTATTACAACAATAAAATCCTGACACTTAAAGTGTAACATGTAATTTCCTCCTCTGTTGAAGCTTCAGGTGGATCACTGTTCTAACCCTCGACTTTCATAATATCAAGGTTCTTTTAGATTCAAAATATAACTGAGTTAATACACTACACGTCTTTCTGTACCTGGTTTGTTCCATAGGATTTTGGTAGTTTTTATATCAAGTATATAGAATTATAGGTTTCATTCTGACATTTCATGTATTCATATATGGCATCATATTCACTATGCTGCCCTCTCTTGCCTCCTATCACTCTTACTAATCCCTCTTCTCTTTCCAGCTTGTCCGTTTCTCTATCCATGTTCTTTTGCTCCATTGTGTTTATATGCCTCATTTTAATTTATCCATTTATCCACTGATGGACATTTACGTTAATTCAGCATCTTGACAACTGTCAATACTGTTTCTATGAATATGTAGGTTATCTTTTGAAATAATGATTTTATATGCTGTGACTATATAGCAGGAAGTGAGGTTATTGGAGCATATGGTGAGTCTTCCTTTGTCACCAAATACATGTTTATTACTTCTTTCACTTTTGAGATTATAATATAATTACATATTTTCCTCCTTCCAAAGCCTTCCATATACCTCTCATTGCTTTCTAAGATTTATGACCTCTTTTTTATTGTTGTTACATGTGAAATATATACACTTATATATTCTTATACATATATATAGCTTAGTCTGTATAATCTTTGTGTAATCTTACATGCATATTTTCAGGGATAACCATTTGATATTAAATAATCAAGGGGCATGCACTTCAATGGGGAAGACTACATCTCCTTCACTCTGCATTCCTTACTTGCCTCCAGTTCTTTATGCAAGGTTAATGCTCATGGGATTTCGTCTGTATCAATTAACAGAAACACTAGCAGTCTATGGAGGTTTCCATGCCTTAATTCTCATCAACCATCTTTAGTATTTTAGTAATTGTCACATTAGTAAATGCGATGTGATATCTTATATTATTTTTGTATTTTATGTCCCTGACAATTAGTGATATCAAGTACCTTTTCCTGTACTTGTTAGTGATTTAAATATCCTCTTTTTCAGATTGTTTACGATTTTTATTAGAATTTGGTGCTTGGTTCTGTTTTGTTGTTCTTGAGTGGTTTATGTCTTTGTTTGTGTTGCACACTTCTTTCCATATGTACACTGTGCCAATGTGTGCACCTGTTTGTGTATGAGTGAGTGCACATGCATGGCTAAATGCAAAGGACACAATGCAATCTCACACATGGTTGCTCAGAAGCTGCCCACTTTTTTTTTTTTGAGACAAGATCTTTCTAAGGGACCTGAAGTTTGCTAATTAGGACAGTGAGTCCCATGAACATCCATCTCTGCCCCTCCTCAGTGCTGGAACTGCATGTGCATGATATCATATTCAGCGTTTTCTGTGGGTACTGGGAATCAGCTGCAGAGATTTATGCATGGAAAGCACAGAACCCACTGAGTCACCATCCCAAAACTTGATTTTGCTATTAATCCTTTAAAAGCAGTGTGGTCACCAAATACACAGCTAATATTTATGTGTAGATTTTGTACCGCAAACTCACAGAACTGTTTATAACATGTTTTTGTGATGAAGTGCTTTGTGTTTTGTATAAGATCATGTCGTAAGATAGAGACAGTTTTATTTTTACATGTCCAGTTTGTATAGCTTTAATTTCTTTCCTTTGCTTAATTGTTTTGAGTAGTGTGTTCAGTGCTGTGTTAAAGAACATGGTAAAGGTGGGTATTGTTATTTTGTTCCTGGTCTCAGGGAAGAAACTTTGAGCTTTTCCACAACTGAATGTGATGTTACATCTGTCTAGTGATATGTGACCCTATTGAATTGAAGTATATGTTGATATTTTTAACTTATTGGCTTTATTGACAGTTGGTTTTCATATAGTTAATGCCATAGCAAGTTTATAGATATTTTCCCTATTCAATAAATACCACTTCAGGGCCATGTAACTCCTTCTTACCTTCCTGCTTGCTCTCCCTTCCTTCTTCCCTTGTTTTCTCCCCCCACCCAGTAAATTAGAAAGAATGAGTTTAAAGCCATAAATATATAAAACATTCATCCTCATTAGCTTAAAGGTTTGTTACCTTAGGTGATCATCAGATAACATTGGACTTTCCTTAGGGTTTATGCTAGTTAGAGATAATTTCCTAAGTGGTGATATTAAAATTATATGTAATAATATATATATTAATTATATAATATATATTAATTATATATTAATTAAATATATATAATATATTAATTATATATTATATATTAATTATATATATAATATAGCCAAATGCTACTATTGAGAGTATAAATTAGGGTCACCTTGTTTGACAGTGTTTTTAAAACTATTAAAATGTTCAGAAACTTAGACACTGAATTTCTATAAATAGCAACCTTATTCTCTGCCTGAGAACTAAGACCCTGAAAGAGCTTTAAGAGAACATGCTTTAGTTATGTGGCAACACAGGCTTCCTGATGTTGAAGCACAAAATCAAAAGCCTGAACATCTGATTACAGACTTCCTTGAACATCCAGGAGCCTCCCTGGCAGAACAAAGCCTGTATTATTAATGGTGAGCCACAAAGGCTCACTAGGGCACACAGTGGCTTCAGGATTATAGATTTCAAACTGAGGAGGAAAGGAGTAAGCTTCAAATTGAAACGTTTTCTTCATTCCCATTTCCAAATTCATCCTTTGAGAGGGTGAAAATGTTTTTCTGACTGTCTTCATTTTTATTGAGGTATCAAGAGTAAAAAGTGGGTGTTACAGTTCGTGTGAAATGTCCATCTCTAAGCAGAGTTGCAGACACACAGACTTTAGTTAATGTTGATCACAACATTAACTAAAACATCATGCAAATAAATGGTCCTAATTACATATTGTACAGCATTGTAGCCAGAAATCATGGAGTGGAATGCATGACAGAAGGGTTGAAGTTGAAACAGAATATTTTAATAACTGATAATATTAAAATGCATTTGATATGTAAATAATGTTATATTATGGAGCTATGAAAGTGTTTTAAAGATCCTTTTGGTCAAGTCTCATCTTAAATCACTAAATTTAAAACTCAACATACAAAATAACATATGCAACATATAATAATATATAAATGTATATTATTTAATTATAAGTTATACAATCTTTATATGTGTATTTTTGATATATTGTTATAAAATGCCATATATAATCGAGATACCTCTAAATAAAAAACATATTAACAACAGTGTTGTGATGATAGGATTCTGAATAATAATGTTTTTCTACTTTATATTCTTATTGAATATTCCAAAATTTCCTCAACCTTATATTGGTTATCTAATAATAACATATCTTGCTGATATGTATCATATGCAGCCATCTTTTTCAAGTGAAAATATTGCTGGGAATAAGCCTGGTGCTAAAGAATTTTCTTTTTAAATCAGCTTGTCATGATGGATACTAGATTCAATACTACTGAATAAATTATTCTCACAGAACAATTAAATGGATGTATTTCACTGTACATTTTATAAAATTAACTTAACACAAGAACTGTATAATTGATGACCTTTTTATTAACCTTAAGTTTTTATAGACCTGCTAAAATCAGAGTATTTCTATACAGATTCAGTGAATTCATTTATCCTTTTGAATATGAAATCTGACTACTAAAAAATTTAAGATTTTTTTTTTACACTGGAAATGGCTTACATTTTTACAAATCATTTTCCTAAATCAAGAGCATAGAAAATGGATCCTGGAGAGTTTGATAACATATTCTACCTGTGAGGGCAGAGGTGGCCAGTCAGTGCAGGAGAACTGGGTACACATTCATTGAGAGATGCATAATGGATCAGATTGGTGAAGGAGAACTGATGTGATTAAAGTTTGGAATCATTAGAAAAAAATTCATATGTTTTTTACCTTATTGTGAAATTAATTGAATTGTCTTGACAATGAAAGTCAGATTAAGAGAGTGATAAAGACTATAATGATGAGACTAGCACAAAAGGAAGGAATCTAAGGTCAAGCAGGACACAAAGTTGAGTCAGTAAGCAGTGATAGCACAATGACTCACATATGTCAGCTCAGATTGAAAAGTTATGAGCACGTGGCAATCTCAAATTAAAAACCTGGGAAGTATGCTATTGTTTTCAGTATGATCACATTCTTTTTATGACATTTTCATCCCCTGTTGACCTATTTCTCTTAAGAGGGATGGGTACTCATGGGCAGCATATATTGCCCAGTAAGGGACACAAGAGAATGGAAGATGAGTTTGTAGTAGGTGTGTTGTCCTTGCTATGGGTGATAATACATGCAATTAAGCCCTGTCTGAGGGCAGGGCACCAGTAGGGCAAACCCCTCTGTGTCCACCCTTCCTTGTGCAACATGGAACACTATGCCCTCTTGTTAAAGTAGCTTTTGTCCTTACTATGGATAGTAACATTCAACTATGGAAAAATCTCTGAAAATGGAATGTCCCTGGAAGACACTGGATTCTCAAGGGACAGTGAACACTTAATTTAATTTACTTAGCATTAACAGCATATACAATCTTGATGGCTCTCAGATTACAGTTCAAATGGTTGTTCAGGTTTTATTTTTCTTCTCTCTTTCTTTTGATATGGAAGATAAAGATGTCAGGAGCAATTGTCACAAGCTATTGCAGGCCATGACACAATTACAACTTATAGCAATTGATAATTCAGATGCCAGCCCACCAGACGAATCGTTCTCTGATGGAGGAACTCTTGTTGGGCAGGACCTGCTGGGCCACGGGTTCTGAAAAACTGATTGCTTTCATTTGTAATTTCATTTGTGTGAAAACAGCTATGATATCTCCCCATTACCATGCATTTTCATGTAATGTGTACATGCAATCTCATGATTATATCTCAATCTTATGGGCATATATTATTGTGAGTGGTCTGGAAGATGACTTCTCATTGGGCTGTGTAATTTTGATATATGGACTATATGTTAGGATGTACTTCGTGGCTGGATCCATTGTTCCACAAAGACTGTAGACACTTCAAAATCTGCTTTGTTCTTTTTGCTCAGACTAACTGCACACATTTAGTTCATTTTTTACCTCAGAGCAAGTTCAAACTAGACTAAAGGCCTTTGTCTATTGATAATAAGTTTAAACCTTTGCACTTATGCATAAGGTCAGAGTTGCACATGTCTAACTATAGTTATCTACATAAAGTACCCTAAGAAAAGCATGCCAGTTCTTCGCTTGCCAAGGCTGCTGATAGAGAGCTGTCTCAAAGTTTGTCCTACTGGGCACTGTGCCCCCTGCCTCTGGTCCTGAAACTTTGAAACCTTGTGTTGCTATGGTAAATGGCTCAGCTCCTTATCGCTTACCCTAGGAATGTGCTTTTGACAAATGAGAGGTAATAACTCTTGTAATATTTTTTATTGCTTCAAGCCTCCTGTTGAAAGTGAATTTTTAGACTAGATGAGGAGAAGCTGGAGAATGAGAACAGAGAACTAGAGCTAAGAAATTATAGATACTTAGGACAAGAAAATTAGAGGAAAAGAGAATAAAGAGATATGTTTGAAAGAGCACACGTGTGAGTTAATTCATTGGCCCTCAGACACCCTAAGTTGCCTTCACTTCCTGTAGAGTCCTGTATGAACCCTGAAGACAGTCCGCAGAGCTGGAATCTGAGGCTGTTGATAGTAAATAAGGAGGATCCAGAGATGCTTTGGATGGAATTATAGTCTGAGAACTTAAAATTCAAAGCTACTAGGTTTGCACCAAGGCTTTAATGCACATCCTTTCCCTGTAATGGACTTTCTGTTGGTACCCAAGAAGATGACAAGCATACAATGTGTAAGTAAGAAAAGATTTAAGTAACTGTTAATCATATAATTAGTATAACTAGAATATTTGCTTAGCTACTGCCCAAGACTTCAATTAGATTCCAGAGTAAGGGGCTTTTCTCTCTCTTCTCATGGACCCCTCAATTTCCCTTGCCTTTCTGTGCTGCCAAGCTCTGCTTCTGAATTTGAAAAACTTACAGTAATAGTTGAAAAATGTGGAAGGAGAGAGAAAGGTGGCAGTGAGAGAAGACCACCTGAAATTCCACCTTCACAAAAGAAGAAAGGGAAGTCAATGGCTTAGCGTGTCCTCATCTGCCTCAATATTTGCCCAGAACAGAAATCTATGGTGAACAGGAAAACTGTGCATCTGAAATGCTTGATTTGGGGAAGACTTTTAAACAAGTAATGAAATAGCCTCTTAGCCAGCCTCATGAGGCTGTGGGACAGGAAGATCAGTCACGTGATGCAGCAAGTGGAGTAATTGAGTAATACAACCACTCACCCCTGCTCAGGAAAAGGCGGCATAATCTGAAGCAGTAAGAAAATCGCTTCTGCATGCACCAGTTCATGAAAGCCAGAAGTGACCCTTGCTCCTCTCCTGGGGAGATGCCCTTGAATATAAGGAACTAGAAGACAACAGAGGATTGGCAGGCAACGCTGAGTGAACTGGGCATCAGAGAGGTGGTATTTGACAGAGGATTGGCAGGCAACGCTGAGTGAACTGGGCATCAGAGAGGTGGTATTTGATATGGACATGGAGGAAATAGTTTAACCATCCAAAGAACCAAAAGATCATGCTAAAATATTTTTACGGAACTCTGAGGGATATGTGTGGTAGTGCCTTCTGAAGAAATGAGACAAAGATGTGTAATTAAAACAAATATTTGATATAGATATACTTAGAAAAACATTGTGTTTGATAGAAGAATCACTAACAGCTAGCTTGCTACTTGGATTGAACTCAGTGATGACCTAGAATTAATAGACTGGAACTCATCAACTGCCCAGACAACATGGACTAAAACAACATAGTAAATTAAATCTTGGCTGTTTCATAGTTAACTCCTGATAAAAAAAAAAAAAAACAATATATATACTTAGAGCTGGAGAGGTTGATTAGTGAGTAGAGTACTTGCTACATAAGTGTGAGGAACTGAGTTCTAACCCCCAACTGCAATATAAGAGGCTGGGCATGGACACATAGCCTTGTAAGCCTTGTATTTGGGGGAAGGAATAGATGAATACCTGGATCTCAGTAGCCAGCCAGCCTCGATGAAATAGTGAAGTTTATGTTCAATGATACATCCTGTGTCTAGGAAATAGGTGAAGAGTGATAGAGCAAGACATGTGACATCTTGTTCCAGCCTCTGTATGTACACACTTGGGTGCACACAACCAAACACACATATGTAACCACATGCATGCAGCACAGACACCGCTATCCACACATACACATGTTCACAGGCAGGTGCGCGCGCATACAAAACCCACATGCTTTTTCTATTGTGGTTGTCACGCAGTCACTGCGTCTGTATTGCTTCCATCGTACCTCATTTGCTTCAAACACTCATTTTCACTTTGAATAATTCCTCCCTAGATGTTTATTTGTAACTTTCACAAATTGCATAACATTTTTCATTTCTCTGAGGCATTTAATGGCGCTATTTACTAGGCCCATTTATTGAAATCTGAAGATTCAATGATCTGTAGTGAGGAAAATTTAATAGATTTCTGAATTAGTGTCACCTTTATATCATTTAGCATGTCTGATAAAATATTTTCCTGGCATGGAATCTTTGTATTTGAGTTATTTATCGGTACAGAACACGGCATTGGCAATTTCCTTGTGAATGATAAAATTCATAGTTCTCTCACTTTGTCATCTTAGCCTTAGCTGTTAAGGATTTTAGCTAGCTTACAGACTGCATCTGATGTTAATAGAACTGAACGTGTTTTTGTTACTTAATTTGTGATGTTACCAATTCTAAAGTGATTAATCCTTGTCTTTTGTGAAATGATCCGTTGTTGTAAGGGTTGTTGTAATGTTTCAGCATAGATGACTTTGCACCATGCCTTTTTTATGCAAATGATCACCACAGGGTCTGGCAGAAAGAACAAAGTCCCAGGGATGTGCATATGCAAATTTAAATGATTCTTATTTGCCTGCTTTTTGATAGGATTTTTTTTCTAGAATGTTAGGCTTGCTTTATGAATCTAATGTTTTATTGTTTGTTTCTATCCAAGTTAAAAATTAAGAATTTGTAGGATGGAATTATGATTGAAAAATAATACAATTAAACACATAATACTTGGAAACTAACAGGCCTGTCTCTTTTCTTTAAGGACCCCTGTTCTGCTTATAAATATGGTATCTCTCTCTTCTAATATTCTCTGGCTTCAGAGCCTCACCTCGGCTGGCTATGGTCATGAACCCATAATAATCTTCTGAAGGTAAAATCAATCAATCAATCAATCAACCAATCAATTTCTGAAGTGGTTTAGGAGAAAGTGAGATGGTCCAGTAGATAAAAGAACTTGCTACAGAAGGCTAACCTGAGTTTGATTTGCGTCACCCATGTAAAATACAAAAGCAACAACAAAAATAAGAAGCAGAAAACTGCTGCAGTGGCCTGCATCTGTAGTGCCAGCATTTCTACGGGGAGATGTGGGCATTGCTTAGATGCTTTCAGGACAGCTAAGTTTAGGAAATACAGAACTTCAATGCTTAGTAATGAATTAATCACACAATAAAATCATGATCTTCTGATTTCCATCAGTGAACTTTATATCTTCTACTTAAAATTCACAAGTATGTGTTATCTAGTACTTTTTTCATCTTATATTTAACATATAGAGTGGAGAAATATTTTGAAATTGTTGAAAGGATGTTTTTTTTTATTCCTTAAGAGTTTTCTGAGTGAAAATAAATAAAGCCTTGCTGCATACTTTTCTTGCTATATACTACTGATGATGGGACAGGCAAAGAACATTTTGCTGATGTTAGGAACCTGATGACTAGCCCTTATCTATCTGCTCATTAACAATGTGACAAAAGTCCTATGGCCAGCACCATGGTCAGAATGGCAGTTGTTAAAACTGGAATAGCGGCTGCCCTCAGGTCATCTGATGAAAGTCCTAATTCAGTAAATGAAGGCATTAAGGACTTTAGGAGATAATTCGGACTCAGTAAGGTCATAAGGTTAAAAAACTCATAATGATATTTAGTATCCTTTCACAAATCACACCAAGAGGCCTGACCAGCATTAGTGGAAGCCATGGGGGCCAAGCCAGCAACTGACCAACTCAGCTACCATCAGGTCCAGATCCAGTACTTTAAATTGGTCCAGTCCAACATCTACCCCATCTATGATCTGCTAGAGCACATGAAGCAGCCTGTCCTGCAAACATAGAGCTATAGGATCACCATGACTCTGGAAACATCAAGATATCCAAGACAAGTCTTAATGATGGTACAGTACTGAAGGTGTGTCAGAAACCAGAAACCTTGAACCAAACCAACGATTCACTGCAATGACTCACTTTGCCAAGGGAACAAACCATGAAGAGATAGTTAAACCATGTCTCAGGTCTGAAGATATCAAGAACAAAGTTGCAGTCTTTTTGGAGAAGACAGGATTTGTAGGTGGAACTGAAGATGTCAGAGTAGAGCATGTGAAACAGGAGAAAGGCAGTTTCTGGAAACCCATTGCTAAGGTGACTGTAGAAGAAGAGGTAGGATTGGCTTTATAGTTTCCAATGTCACTATGATGAATGATGAAAGATTATTGGATGGAGTGGTGAGAAAGATAGAGGAATAGAACACTGAGTGAGTGCTGGAGAGAGGTGGAACTGGAGAAGCCTGCAGGGAACATTTTGTCGCAGAGTAGGACAGATAGGGTGATAGGCAGCAACCTGGAGCTTGTACTCCATCTCAACCTCTATCATGTTGTCCAGCTGCAGGATCACCCTGATTCTGTGCAACAGCAAGATGTCCAAGATGAAGAAAGGTTCATTTTTTTTTTTTTTTTTTTTACTGGACCTCCTTGAAGGATCTCTGTGTCTATTCTGCCCCTGGAGACCAGTTAGTTATCTGTGATCTGCTGCCTCAGGCCATGTTAAAGCATGAGGTTCATGTAGATATCTCTAGCCCTACAACAGCTGGGAGCCATGTTGATGTCCCTGGCATGAGTTACCAACAAAGGCTGTAGGGAAACCCTTTATCTGAGCTACCCACTGAGGTCATGCTGAAGACCATGGGCTGCGCTTCCACTGGAGGCCATGTTGATGTGAGTGGCTTATGTAGCCACCTGGGGCTATTTTGATGTCTGTCCTTGGGCTGCCAACAAGGGCCATATCTGGGTCCATGGTGCTACTGCAGCCATAGTCTATGTTGATCTCCAAGGCTTATGTTACCACTGAAGGCCACTCAGATGTCCAGTCATCTATGCTGCTGACTGAAGCTATATTGAAGCTATGTCCTTGGCCTTTACTGCCACTGAGGACTATGATGGTGTCCATGACCTGTGCATCAGCAGAGTGCCATGTTACTGACCATGGTCTGTGCTGCCACCAGAGACCATGTGTAAGTCTATGATTTATGTTATGGCTGACTATAAAGGGCAAGGAAGCTACTTGTGGTGTGGTATCGATGACTGAAGACTTTTGAGAAAGTGACATAGAGGACTTCTGTAGTAGCCCCTACCCCCACTGCATTCCCACCTCTCCAAAGGAGGTAACAGCCTAGACAGAAAGCCAACAAAGAGAACGCTTAAAAATTTTTGATAAGGATGCTGAAGTGTAGCTCTCCACAATTAATTACTCCCGGCAGGAGTGTGGATGGAGAAGGACTCAGTTTTCTGTAAGGGGCTGGCCACCAGAAGTTTGACCATGCTCCAGTGAATATACTGGCAACAGATTGGACTTGTTTTGTTTTGTTTTTTTTCTTTTTTTCTTCTTCCATTTTATTTGCAGGGTGAGAGGAGGAAAGTCACATGGTTGGGAGATGGATCTGGGCAGACTGGGAAATGAGTGTACTCAGAGTTCATGATGGGAAATTCCCAAATAATCAATAAAAATATTATGGAGAAAAATGGCCCCAAGAGATGTCCCTCCCTATCATGTGATGTCACAGATTAGAGGTTGCCAGAAATACAAGAGAGAAGGGAGGATCTCCCCAGAGCCCGAAACAGCAAGAAGCTTGATCTTCCATCTGCACCAGCCTTCATAACAGCAGTAAAATAAATAAATAAATAAATAAAAGTAGGTATTGAAGCTTCCCAGTTTCTGGTACTGAGTTTTGGCAACTTGAGAAGACTTACACAGCAGCATCCATGATGCAGCCTCTGAGCAATGGAATCTGGCTTACAACGTAAGTCTTGGATCAGCATTTCTTGATTATGTGACACTGAGCCATAATTTACTTTTCCTTCCTGCATCTCACTTTTATCATCAATAAAGTAGTGTTGACAATAGGAAATATCTCATAGCATGCCTACTAAAATTAAAGGGTAAGTGTTTTAATGCACGTAACAGGGGAAGGGATTCATTTGCTTTCAAATGAGTAGATAAGTAAGTAAAAAAAATGTCTGCAAAACGTTTGAGGAATTGATTAACTAATAAATAGTGTGTCCCTGGGCTTACAGCGACAGGTGATCGGAGGAGAGAGAAGACAATCCTGATATCTACAAAATGACAAATTCAAGACGGGCAGCACACAAATGGTAAATCTACGCACTGGCATCTTAAGCATGGCATTGCTCAGTAACACCCTTAAAATGCCACTGATACAGTACTGGATAGAGTAAGAGACCAAGAACATGTTTTCACAGTCACTTTATTTTATATTATTGTGGCAAACTGGTAATTCTGAATAACTTCAAGGAGGGCAAAGTGGTGTTTGCATACTCATGTACATCTTGAAATAATTGTCAGAATCCTTCACAACACAAGTTGCATTTTGTATGTGCCGAGAATGCCCAAGATTCATCCTTTTAGCAATTACAAATAAAAACACACCATGATTGTTAACGACAGTCACCCTATGCATAATAGCTCTCCACGTGTTTTTACTGATAGCCAAAAGTTTTTAAACTATGACCAGACTCTACATTTCCCCCACACTCTAGCACTGCTTAGCATTCTTCCCCCCACTTCAAAGGGATTAAGGGACTATTTGAGAATCTACATGTATATGAGATCATTTGATATTTGTATTTATGTACCTTTCTCCTTTTATCGTTAGTATAATAGCCTAGAGTGTCTCCCATGTTTCACGAATGACATTCTCCTTCCAGTCTCTGCCTATCTCTCTTCCTCCCAACCCCTCTTTCCGTCCCCTTCCCTCCTGTTTCTTTCACTCTCTCTGATGTGTGTGTGTGTGTGTGTGTGTGTGTGTGTGTGTTTGTGTGTGTGTGTGTGTGTGTATCCCCCACTCTCTCACTGTCCTTAACATCCACCAAGGAATGCAAGGCATGCTGGCAGATTCCTTTGTGTCTTTTCAGTGCTGTACACTTGTCTGTTTCATGTGATATACCCCCTGCTCTCTTAACTTTCAAGTTGTGTCTGTCTTTAAAACAGATGTCTCCTGAACACTCAGGCAGCACACAGCTGGGATTTGATTCCAGCTATTCAGCAACTCCATGCTTTTAATTAGATAATTGCATACATTAGACTTCAGTAATTATTGGTATATAAGGATTTAATTTTCTATTTTGCTTATTATAGCTTATACTTGGACAAAGGACAGCCATCTTAAAAGCACATGGTACATAAAGCTTGAGCGAACTGGTTAGCATTCTATTTGAATGTCCAAGTCAGTGTTTTCATTGTTCATGTTTGTCAATGTTTGAAGATCAAAATACAGTGAGGAACAGGGTTTGGATGGCCTACCAAAGATGATCCTCTCAATTTATGAAGAGTGAGTAATATCAAAGATCTAACAGCTGAAGATATAACATTCATAACAATCTATAAATTATAGACCTCATTTTTCTGTAAAGCCATTTTTTAAGTGTCAGAATTTTTTTATGTATTTGCTCAGATTTTCATTTATGTTCCAACATAGTAGTGATTGCAAAGTGTGATCTACTCACCTTTAATTTTAAGAAAATTTCATAAAACTTCATCTATCATCTTCAGCAATAAAAATCATGATCTCTGTTACTTAGCTGGGCTGATCTACTTGCCCCAAGTCTGAGAGATGGAAAGAGTCTAGTACAATGTGACAAGACTGAATAGAGAAAAGACAGCACAGTCATCACGTTCTCACTAGTCATATTCCCACACACAGGGAAAAATAAAAGTCTTCTAATGTGATTCATCAAACTCCAAAGACACTTGTAAAAGTATGAAATATAAATCACATAAAATCAGTAATTATCTGTGATAGTTTGAATGTAATTGGCCCCCATAAGTTCATAGAGAGTGGTATTATTAGGAGGTGTGGCCTTGTTGGAGTAGGTGTGGCCTTGTTGGAGGAAGTGTGGCACTGTGGTGGTGGGCACTGAGGTATCCTTTGCTCAAGCTTTGCTCAGTGTGACAATCAGATCACTTTCTGCTGTCTGTGGGACAAGATAAAGGACTTTTGGTTCCTTCTCCAGCACCATGTCTGCCAGCACACTGCCATGTCACATCACACCATAATAACAATGAACTAGACCTCTGAAAATGTAAGCCACCCCAATTAAACTTTTTCCTTTCTAAGAGTTGCCATGATCATGGTGTTTCTTCACAGCAATAGAAACCCTAAGTCATTACCTATTCCTCACATTTCACAGAACTGTCTTTCTAATCAGCAGAAATACATCTGCTTAGAAATGAATTGTTTATTTTAGTATCCAAGCCCAGTAAGCTTTTAAGTAATTCTAGTCATTGTATTTAAATGATTTGTTTTGCAAGAAGAAAAAATCATTAGAACTTAAGAAAATCAATGAAACAGTCTGACACCAAGCATAGCTGCCAGCAGTTGTTTCCAAGCAGGTGAAAATGTAGATGGGAAGGAACTAACTTGGCATACCAATGAAGAAAACATGGGTTCTCAGGCAAATGCAGGTCTTGGGTGTAGAAAATATGCTTTTAGTGCTTTGCAGTATTTTTTTAACCTCTATTCAATTGTACACATTAAAAAAGAAAACTTTAGAAATATCTGAGAAGAAGAAAATGGATAGGAGGAGAAGGAGGTGATGGTGGGGGTGGGAGTGGTGGAGGTGGGGGTGGTGATAGTAGTGGTGGTGGTGGTGGAAGAAGGGGAGGAGGAGAAGGAGAAGGAGGAGAGTTATAAACTACAATACCAGGTTATCACATGCTTAATATCATGTACTTTGCCTAGGTATGCTGATGCTGATAAAGTCTATTTCACAAGAGATACAATCAAACTACATTATACCATTCTGTAGTGGGTAGCCTTTCCAGCTTGGATCTGGAAGTTCCAACCCCCATTGAGACTCTGGCAACTGTCACGCCAGGCGGGGACAGGGGAGGCACCAGGAGAACCAAGAGCTGGATGGGCCGGCACTCTGTGCGCTCTCTGTATGCAGGGACCCTGAGCCATGGAGGTGAACCGAGCAGAGCTCCAGAGAACACCGCTGGACTGCGATACACCTTCCCCAGACCCTGCGACCTACCTATCACTTAATTTGCGAGTTACACCATTAAATAAATATCCTTTTAACTATGTGGAGTGGCCATAATAATTTCACCAATACCATTCCACAGGTGTTTCAGAATGTATTTTAAAATCTGATCCATTAAGTATATGTGGGTATAAAATAGAACTTATTTTTATTTTCCTGGTGTTCAATTTGCTACAAAAACTGGCACCAATGTCCCTATAAACAGATATACAAATATAAGAGCCATTCCTGACTTTTTCACCTTCAAGATAAGTTCAGTGGCCTTTGTAAGAGAAAGATTAACTTATGTGAATATTTGCTAACAAACATTCCATTCATATATATATATATATATATATATATATATATATATAATTACAGAGCTTGTTATATGTTTTCACAATTATATTACCCTTTAATTAGACAAACTTAATTAATGCATGTATAGGTGTGGGTGTATGCATGCTACTGTAAATATACAGAAATCAGAAGACAATTTTCAGGACTTGAAGCTCAACCTTAGTCATATGGGTCCAGTGATAGAGCTCAAAATCAGACCTAGAGGCACCTTAACCTGTCTTCTCTTTGATAATGTTTTCATGATTTTTGGTCTCAAAAATCTTCAACAGATATTCAAATATTTACTGATTACAAATGTAGAAGATGTATGCATAGATTCATGTTTTCAGAATTCTAGCCTCTCCAGAAATTTAGGATTCACAATGAAATTCCAACTTTGAATAGTTGCAAATCAATGTTCTCCATATGTTTAAAAACTTCATTGCTGCTCATTAAATTTTTCTTCCTGTAATTACATTCTGGAAACTATTGTAAGAAAATAATTTTTTTCTTTTCTAAAAAAAAATAATCTTTTAAAATTAAATTTGTTCCTTGACAATTTCATACATGCACATAATGTATTCTTGTTACTCATCTTCATCTCAAATCCTTAGTAGACTCAACTATCCACCCTTTTTTAATCCCTTCCTTCCTTCCTTCCTTCCTTCCTTCCTTCCTTCCTTCCTTCCTTCCTTCCTTCCTTCCTTTCTTTCTTTCTTTCTCTTTGAGACAGGATTTCTATGTGTAGTTTTAGTACCTGTCCTGGATATAACTCCATAAACCAGGCTAGCCTCAAGCTCACAGAGATCTGTCCGCTTCTGCCTCTGGTTATCCCATCATTTCAATACCTGACCCCCTCCTTTTCCCTTCAGAAAAAGATCCATGATCTAATCACCTTTGTTTAGATTATTTTCTAGGTATTGCCAACAACAACTTGTAACCACCCCTTCCAAACAATAATAAGCATCCATAACCCACGCACCTACCTCTTGGGAATGTGGGTGTCCTGTTCTCTGGAGTGCTTCCTGTTTGTCTGGGGGTGATGATGTCTTTCTTCCCTGAGTCCTGCTTATACCTCCTGCCTAGCTATTGGCAATTCAGCTGTTTATTACACCTATCACAGCAATACATTTTTACACAGTTTACAAATATCTCACAACACACTTGGACTTGAGGTTTTTGCAGGGTAATTGATATGGATCTTTTTGCATTCTTCTACATAATAGCATCCAGTAATGCAACACCATTTGTTGAAGAGCTTTTCTTTTCTCTATTGTATAATTTTGGCTTCTTTGTCAAAAATCAAGTGTCCATAGGTGTGTGGATTTATGTCTGGGTCTTTGATTTGATTCCATTGATCAATGTATCTGTTTTTATACCAATATCATGCTGTATTTTTTTGTTTTGTTTGTTTGTTTGTTTTTACTTTGATTGATTCTCTGTGGATTTCACATCATGCGTTCTGATCTCACTTATCTCCCTGTCTCCTAGCATCTGCTCCCTGGTCTTACAACCTCCCCAAAATAAAACCAAATTTAAAAACAAAACAAAACAAAACGAAAAACAACAAAAAATAAAAACAAAAACAGATAAAGAATCTTGTGGTGGAAGCTGTAGTGTGGCCTTTTAAGACACACAATTTACTCTTTAGTCTGCTCATCTTTACTTGCAAGAGTTCATTACTATGAATTAATGGTGTGGTTCATGGTCTCTGAGTACTGCTATACCACCAATAATGGACTCTCACTGTGGTGAATCCTCTTGAATATCCTGTTTTGTTGTTTTTTTCATGTGTCATGGAGACTCAGCTGTTTTGGATCTGTAGGTTCATCCCCTTCAGATGCTAGTAGTCCTCCACAGCCTCTGACTCTTACACACTCTCTGTCCTTTCTTGTACAATGATCTCTGAGTCTTGGGAGGAAGGAATGTGATGTACATGTTTCATTTAGGATGGAGCATTCCAGGTTCCTATTCTGGGGACGTTGCCTACTGGTCTCACTGTCAACCACTATCTATAGCAAACAGAATGTGCTCAAAAGAAGTTTAAAAGGCATTAATCCTGTTGGGTATTTAGAAGTTGAATTTCTATGAAATAATTTTAACAGAACACACATTAGAAGATTTTATGCTGGTAAAAAGCATCTAGAACTGTCTAAGAAACAGCCTATGGAGAGGCTAGTCAGCAAGCTCTAGATTAGGTTAACTGAACTGGGAAGAGCCATCCTAAAAGTACACCTTGGGCTAGGGTGTGGGCTGAATAAAAAAATGAGAAAGCAAACTCAGCATAAACACACATCACTCTCTACCTCCAGTCATTAGATGCAATGTATCAGTAGCCTCAGTGTCCTGCTGCCATGCTTCACCATCATGAAGGATTATAACTCCTGAATTCTAAGCCAAGGCAAACTTTTCTTTCTTTAAGCTGTTTTCTTCTGAGTACTTTATCCCAGCAGCATGAAAAATTACAAATAAAAATGCAATCTATAAAAATAATTTAAATTCTATAAGTGGAAAATATAAATATTACAAATAAAAATATAAGAAAAATATTCATTAGCACATTTTTTTCCAAAAAGAAGGAAAATATCAATAGAATAAAAGGATATGCAGCATTTCATGAAAATTATGAACAGAAAAGTATCATCCAGTCATATGGTAATGAAGTTTCTTAAAGATGAAGGATTTTTTGGGAGACAACTTAGCTGAAATACCATGCTACTCCCAAATAAATAATAAACCTATTACCCAGTTAGCTTCAGATGATCACAGTTTTTTCATGAAAATTTTATTTTTTTAGTGCCAGAGTGAAAGGGAACTTTCCACTTCCACAAAGTTCTAGAGAAAATAAAGATCAGTATAAAACGCTTGTAGTAAAATTATTATCTTGGAAATATTGTTTATAGACAACTTCCAAACATTCATTTAGGCTTAACACCAATTTGAGATATCACCAGACACATAAGGGCAGTGATGCTCCTAAAAGTATGTCAGTGCAGATGTGATAAAAAAAAAAAAAAGTACAGGGTCTGGAGAGATGGCTCAGAGGTTAAGAGCACTGGCTGCTCTTCCAGAGGTCCTGAGTTCAATTTCCAGCAACTACATGGTGGCTCACCATCACCTGTAATGACTTCTGACACCCTCTTCTGGCATGCAGGCAGAACTCTGTCTACACAATAAATAAATCTAAAAAAAAATTTAAAAAGTACATTTCCACCATTCAAAACCATGCCATATTTGTATTTACTTGATCTCTGTGTTGCTCTCTGCAAGTAGAGCTGGTGCTTACATGAAGCCTTCACTCCAGCAGTCTAGTATCTTTGGTGTGGGAAAGTACATCGACCCAGCCACAAGACCTTTGACCTAGAATCTGTCATGCTGGCCAATATGTTAGGGCAATGGTGGCAGAGAACCTGCCGGAGTAGTCAGCTAATGTCTGATTTGACGTAAGGCCCACTCCATGAGATAGAACCCACACCTGACACTGTTACGGTAAGCAAAAACTGGAGACTAAATAACCCAGAGACCTAGGGTAAAACCAAAGAGTATTGGTACAAAACAGTATATATACATGTCATGTATAATGGAAAATAATTATATGTTTATAAACATAATGACACCTAGATAATCTGCTATACTCATAGATGAGTGCCTTATTAGTTATCGTTAGAGAAACTTCCTCTGGCGGCAGATGGGAACAGATGCAGAGAACAACAGGTAGATATTATACTGAGAGAGTCTAATTAGGAGGCCTCCATCAAATTACTCCCCTCAGAGCTCAGAGACCCCACGGAAGAGGAGGAGGAAAGAATGCAAGAACCAGAAAGGCTAGAGGATACCAGGAGAATAAGGTCCTCCGAATGAACTGAGCAAGACACATGTGAATTCACAGAGACTAAAGCAGCAAGCACAGAGTCTACAAGAGCCTGGACCATAGCCTCTGACTATATATTATAGCTATCAGCTTAGTCTTTTTATGGGACTCCTGAGCATGAGAATGAGTGGCTCTCTGGTTCTTGTGCTTGATCTTGGGACTCTTTTCCTCCTCTTCGGTTGCCATGTTCAACTTTGAGGTGATGATTTTGCTTTAGCTTGTATTTTATTTTGTCATATTTGGTTGTTATCTCTTAGAAGCCTTTTCTTCTCTAATAAGAGACAGAAAGGGGGTGCATAAGGAGGGGAGTGGAGGCAGGAAGAAGCTGGGAAAAGATGCTACAATAAGAGTATAATGTGTGAGAAAAGAATCTATTTTGATAACAGGGGTGATCATTCCATATTTGAAAAAGCCAGCCAGCCAAATAATGTCAAAGAAAGTCATAGGGAAGTAGTTTTGCTCACTGGTGAAAGTGATTTGTTTGAAAACTAAGATGTAATCAAAGGAAGACAAATTGTGTCCAAACAAATTAAAGCATAGGAGCAGTGAATGGGCAACATGGTGACCATTTATCACCATTTCTTTATTTAAAGGGAACTTTCTTAATGATTTTAAAAAAACTCTGCATTTGACAAATACAAACATCTTCTTTTATTTGAAGAAAAACTAACAAACACCCAGGCAAGGAAAATGAAAATGAGGAAGTGTAATGGTTTGTAGCTGCTGTCGTTTTCCCAAAGTGTCAGAAATGTCAACACTGATAACATCAAACCTATTTGTTGGACTTGCCCCACTATATGAGCATAGGACCTGACAGAATTCAGTGTCTCCAAAGAGAAAAGACATGTTTAAAGGCCTGGAATGAATGATTGTAGCACGAATCTTAAAAGGTCTTATTAGTAAAAACAAACCTGGATTTAGGTATTGAGGTGAACGCTGAATGATCAGAGAAACAGAACAGGACACATCCAACCTCACCTTGCCAACTTCTCAACTGATCTTGTTTCCTCAAACTGGAAGCCTCTGAGTGTATCTCAGCTGAACTGCTGCTAAAAGTTTAAAAACTTAAAAAGCTAAAGTTCCTGGTCCTCGTGCTTTATATACCTTCCTGCTTCCTGCCATGACTTCCTGGAATTAAAGGCATGTGTCTTTCCCAAGCAAGACATGGGATCTCAAATGCTGGGATTAAAGGTGTGTGTCACCATGCCTGGCTATTTCCAGTGTGGCCTTGAACTCCCAGAGATCCAGATGGATCTCTGCTTCTGGAATGCTAGGATTAAAGGAATGTGCTACCACTGCCTAACCTCTATGTTTAATATAGTGGCTGTTCTGTTCTCTGACCCCCATATAAGTTTATTGGTGTGCATAATATATCAACCACAAATGATATAAACAAAAAGACTAAGGTTCCTTAAATAATGACATAAAACATTAGAACCCTAGGCAGCAAGGTAAGTGCTTACAAGTCAGTTATGATGATTAGCCTGTGAATCTTAATGAGTAAATCATTTAAAATGGATGACAACCTTATGTTTGAGGACTAACTGCTTCCTGGAGCAAAAATAAAATTATTTGCCTAACATCTTTTGTTGGTCAGGCAAGAAATAAAGAAAAATCAATCATTTTACAGAGTTACTTAGGTCAGATACAGCAAAGAATGTTTGACTTAGAATTTCTTATCAGAAGCATGGGGAAGTCAATTGCTGGGAAGAGATACCAAGACCAAGGAAACTTATAGAAGAAAGCATTTAATTGTGTGATTGCTTACAGTTTCAGAGGATTAGTCTATTATCCTGGCCAGAAGCATGGCAGCAGGAAGTATGGCATTGGCTGAGAGCTAAAATCCTGGTCTAGAGGCAGACGGCAGAGAGAAAGTTACTGGATTTGGCATGGACTATTGAAATCTTGACACCCACCCTCAGTGACTACCTACTCTACCAAGTCCACATATTCTAATCCTTCCAAAACCATTCCACCAACTGGGGACTGAACATTTAAATATATGAGTTTATGGGAATAAGTGTCATTCAAACCACCATAGAAAATATTCTGAGTTCAGGCCTTAATTTTAGCTTTTTTTTTTTTTTTTTTAGCTAAATTTAGCTTTTCTTCAGCCTCACAGGAGGGGTGAACCTGCAGTCTGTAGGAATGTGACCCATACTGCTCTCCATTGGTGCTACTTGTGAGGCAGAGTTCCAGATGTTAGCTGTTCTAATGTATCCATTTGTATCATTGATTGTTTTTTCTGAGTATGAGTCTTGCATCATTTTAGGAACTACACACTATGTAACTACACATAAAAACTCAAAGTGATATATTTGTGCCACATAAGTCTATAAAGTGGTAAATTGAATGTTCTTCACTAAAATAGATCATGTTCCATTTGAAGGAGGCTGTATTACATTAAATAACTTCATTTTTAATACCTGTTTCATATCTTAAAACTTTTTGTTTTGTTTTGTTTTTTTGAGACAGGGTTTCTCTGTGGTAGCTTTGTGCCTTTCCTGGAACTTGCTTTGTAGACCAGGCTGGCCTCAAACTCACAGAGATCCGCCTGCCTCTGCCTCCCAGGTGCTAGGATTAAAGGCATGCACCACTATCACCTGGCCTCTTAAAACTCTTTCAAGCATGAATTCTAGAGTTTTAGAGCATTGTCTACATGCCTGTTACTTTTTATTTAGAACTCTCCATTTTGGTGTTTTGTAAGCTGTTCATGAGAAAGTTGCTGTCAAAGATAGTTTAAAGTTCCTCTCTGATGTCTAAATCTTTGAACTTAACCTTTGTTTTAGTGCCATTTCTGTTGCTGTGATAAAAATCCTAACAAAACAACTTACGAGGAAAAGGCTGCTTTGACTTACAATTCCAGGTTACAGTACATTATAGCCGAGAAGTTACCATAGCAACATCTCAAAGCAGCCAATCATCTCATATCCACAGTCCAGAGCAGAGAGAAATAAGTGCTTGCTCAACTGCATGCTTTCTCTTATTCTATAATATTCAGAATCTGCTGCCTAGGAAATGTAGCTGCCCAAAGTGGACTGAGTCTTCCCAGATCAATTAAAAATCAAGGCAATCCTCCATTGAAACTCAATTTTGCAGGTGAATCTTGATTCTGTCAAATTGAAAATTAATACTAATCATCACACCCTTTTATTTATCACTTTTCTTTTTGAAAACTATATAAAAATATTAAGATTTCATGCTCCAAAATAAACTCTATTACAGAAAAAATGATTTATGAAGTGCATAGCAGTTGACAAAATTACTGACTACTATCCAATTTGGAAGAATATCTAATGAAATTTTCTCTCACAAATCCAAATACAGGTAATAGAGCAAATTTAATCCTGTACTTTGGGGAAAGCTTCTCAGAAATTATCATATGTATTTTCATTGTTTTTGAAACACATATAAAGGATAATTGAATGTCAATTCAGTAAATGTATATTATAAGATCTTTGATAAGCCTAAAGAAAAAAAATGGGTATATTGCATCTAATTAATTTAACTTCATTTAAAGTCTGTAAGTGTCAACCTTTGACCACTTATCATATGTTCCCTGTCTTGCTCGGAAGATCTATTTCTGTAACAGATTATCAACCTTGCTCTTATAAACCCTCTCTGGCTGTTTCTAGAGAGACAGAAAAAATGATTATTCTATGTAGAATGTAAATAAAATGTGAAATTCTGTTTATTTTTCAAATGTATTTGAAAAGTCATTAATTGACTGAATCCAACAACCAGTAATGGGACCAAATGATTTTTAATGTACAACTCTGATCTGGGGAATGTGGGCAGTTTTCAAGGTAAAATGAGTATGACTGCAGCAATAAGTTTGATTCTATGTCTTATAACAAAGAATGCGTAAAGATTTAGAAAGGAACATTGTGTGTAGAGCTGTATTGAAAAATCACATTTCAGAACTAACAAGCAATGCTTGATATAAACAAGAATAACTGTCAGACAGATTGGTTTGGCTGTCTGGACACATGTAATGGAGCCAGACCTGCTTTGGGAGAAGAAATGTGGGAAAGATATATGGATCTCTATTTTAAGCAACTCAGCTATACAAGAAGCGCTGGAGGGCAGAGTAAGTAGGCTTTCATCTCAGAGAAGCATTTGCTGGTGTGGCAAACTACTACTAAATTCTTATTTGCCAAGTGTGTCTAATGTGCTACCTGTTCAATGACTTTCTATAACTGTGTTAGGGGTCCCTGACTTCACTTATACTTCTTAAATTGCTAGAATGACTCACAAGATGTGAGAATAATGTAAATATAAACAGGTAAAGAAGGCTTTTGCTGTAAGGAGGAATAACAAAATGAGGCATCAACTAAACACATTAAGTCAAAGAATCGGAAGATGTTTAGATATTGCTATGTGAATAGACATAAAATGCAGATGTCTGTCTAGACAATAAAACTGAGACAATAAGAGCACATTTATATACTGATGAGAACAATGTAGTGGCTAATGAAAAATCAACAGGAGAAATATATTTAGGTAGATATGAGACAGGGCATTAAGTAAAAGCACAATCTGAAATTCTAGAACACAAAGAGGGTTTGCTTATGAAAATTTCAAGAATGAAGATTATTTTTAAAAGATAAAACCAGAGGAAATTAACTAAAGAAAAAAAGAAAAATGGAGACAATGTGATGTACTCTAATAGATATGCAAATGGAGTATAACAAAAGGTTGATTTTCACATTTTTCAGGTATGCAGGATGCAGAGTTGTCAGTTACAATTGAGGATGAAGTAGAAGATATTTGGAAACTAAGAAAGAACTCTGAAGGAATCCTTTATAAGGAAAAGTAAATGAAAGATAATTGATGTATCATTGCCCTACATAATAAAAACACACTTTGAAACTTAAAATTTACTATAGATTACCTATTTAAAGTGTACTATTCCAGCAGACATTCTAGACTTGATAATTTCTACAGTATTGATTAAAAATGCAAAAACAAAAATAATACACTCCACAATTCTTAGCATGTTTAGCAAACCAAATTTATTTCCCATTCACTTTAGGTAGAAATGGGGCATACAAGTGTGCTCCCTTTGACATCATCACTTTAGAACCAAATACAACACTTTTTTTTCCATGAGAGGATGGAAAGCCATTTCAGGATTTTATATTTCCAACTAGAAAAGGTAATTAGTGAACTTTTATATGTCCTGAATTAATCACAAGGAAGCTTGAAATTACGGAACACGTGGCACAGTGAAAGAAAAGCATTCCACTTTTCTGTGATGAATGCAGACACATAGGAGACATAAGCTTAGAAACTATTAGGAAAGATTATTTAATTATTAAAATATAAAATAGAGGGTTGGGGATTTAGCTCAGTGGTAGAGTACTTGCCTAGCAAGCACAAGGCCCTGGGTTTGGTCCTCAGCTCTGAAAAAAAAATGACAAAATAAAATATAAAATAGAAAGATAATTTAAGATATACAAAAGAAGTTGTGACAATGATTAAGTCTAAATACTAACCTTGAGAGAAAAGAGAGAGAGTTTGTATCAGTTCCTGTAACAAAACACCTGAGGATGAGTAATGAACGAAGAAAAAACGATTCATTTAGCCCATAGTTCTGTAACCAAGAGTATAGTGGTAGCTGTTAGGTACTGCCAGGTGCTCCACTAGCCTGCCTTCACTGATTCAGTGCCAGCAGGCATGACATTACCAGCCTCCAAATAACACATGTACCCTTTAAAAGGTCCCCACCATCATGGCCCACTGTCTAGCTCTTGCTCTTGCTCTCTGTCTCTTAGTCTGTCACACTCTCTGTCTCTCTCTCAGAGGTGTCTCTGCTCAGAGGTTGCCTTTGGTAATCCTTCGAACCTACAAACCTCTCCTGTGAGATTTGTTGCATGGTGTGATTTCTGCAGCATCCCTTGCCTCGATCTGCCATGGTACTTTTCTACCACCAAAACATTAACATTGGTACCAAGAATGGGTAGGATATCCTGGTGTCTTAGTGCTCCCCGCTCAGGGGTCTAAGCCGCTATACTAGGGCTCTGTCTCTTATATCCAGTCAGCCTATAACAGACTCACCTTCTGGCTCACGATTTGTTTTCTACCCCATCCAACAGCAGCAACTGATAAATTTTCCCTTTGGTTGGCATAAACGCTTCCCTGAATCTGAGGGAGTGAGGGAGTGACCTTTGAGTGACTGGTACCCCTCTAGTATTCTTGCAGGCAGACATACCCACAGCCACCACAGTCTTTAACATTACAGTTGACCCTTTTTGCCAACCCTAACTCTGACCCTTCCTTTCCTTGGGTGAGGCTTAATTTTTTTTTTCTTTTTTTTTTTTTTTTTTTTTTTAGCTTGGCTTCATTAGAAAGTCCTGGTACAGGGCACCATGTCTCCTTGGGCTTTTAGCCCTTACCCCAATCTGCAATCTGGTGAGGTGAGGACCACTCCTCATTTCATCCCCTTAAGTCCTGGGAACACCTTGAACTTCAGACCTTGGACCTTTCCCTCTTCCTCAACCCTGGGAACCATGTAGCTTTTCCATCTGGCCCCCAATCTGAAGGATTCCAAGGTTTTGGGCTTTCATACTGAAAGTGATTAGGGAGTGAGGGCCCTGCATTCCGTTTCTTTTCTCTCTTCTCCATGCCCTATTTGTTTTTGTCTGATCTCCCACCTACACCATGTAAATATGTGGTTTTTAAATTAAGGTTTTTGTAAGTTTGTTGCAAAGTGGGAGCCTGGAGCCAGACCTAATAAGAAACAGAAAAAAAAAAAAACAAAAAAAAAAACAAAGGAGTAGGTAGAATTGCAGCCTGCTCATACCCAGTCTCCCCAAGGCAAGGTGTTTGTGTAACTCTCCTAAGGTAGGTACCAATCATTTGTGAATTTGATTCCAAATTCTAGAGTCTGATTCTTCAGCTGCTGCTTCTTTCTGCCCTTCACTTGGATAGAAAAAAAAAATGTGTAACTGTTGTGCCCAGATCGTGGTTAATCACAAAAGACAGCCACGGAGACCAAATCTCATATGTAAAAGCAAAGAGCCTTTATTTTAAGCTCAAGCTTGGTCTCTCTGTCAGTCTGAGAGCACTGAACCCAGATAGGGTAGGGCTTTTTTGCTGTGGATATCGCTCTATATAAATAAAACATTGGCCAGTGACCAGGCAGGAAGTATAGGCAGGACAAGGAGAATTGAGCGAACAGGAAGAAGGATGGGGAGACACTGCCAGCCACCGCCAGGACAAGCAGCATGTAAAGATGCCGGCAAGCCACGAGCCATGTGGCAAAGTATAGATTTATAAAAATGTGTTAATTTAAGATATAAGAACAGTTAGCAAGAAGCCTGCCATGGCCATACAGTTTATAAGTAATATAAGCATCTGAGTGATTATTTTATACATGGGTTGTGGGACTGCGGGGCTTGGTGGGATCTGGAGAGAAGCTCTCCAGCAACATTTTTTTTCTTTTTATTTTTATCATAGTAGAGGTTATGGATGAGGAAATAATCAGGGTTCAGGACCCTGATTGGCTGACATTTGTCTAGGGGTGTCTTGGCAAAAGGGGAATAGGTGTGTGCTGGGCTCAGGGATCTGGCAAATCTTATCTAACCTTATCTAATGGTTGGAATGTTTGGAATGTCAAATACTTCCCCTTAGATGCTGGTCTTCCCTGAATGGTGTCAGCTTATGACTTTTTCTGGATCCAGGTGCTACTGCCTGCCACTAAACCAAAACTCAGACCTACATTTTAGCTGATTTTTTAATGGAGCCTGTCATGGTAGCACCGTATCCTAGCTGCTGCTTGGGTCCCATATAGCATTTATAAAGGGTCTGAAGATATGAAAGCTTAAGTTGTGAGGATCTAAGAAAATGTTTTAAGATATGTAAATGCAAGTTATAAAGGTCTAAAAAAGTGTCTTAAGGTCTGTGAATGCAATTTTTTTAATTTAATTTAATTTAATTTTACAATACAATTCAGTTCTACATATCAGCCACGGATTCCCTTGTTCTCCCCCCTCCTGCCCCCCTCCCCTTCCCCCCAGCCTACCCCCTATTCCCACCTCCTCCCGGGCAAAGCCTCCCCCAAGGACTGAGATCATCCTGGTAGACTCAGTCCAGGTAGGTCCAGTCCCCTCCTCCCAGGCCGAGCCAAGCAACCCTGCATAAGCCCCAGGTTTCAAACAGCCAACTCATGCAATGAGCACAGAACCCAGTCCCACTACCTGGATGCCTCCCAAACAGATCAAGCCAATCAACTCTCTTACCCATTCAGAGGACCTGATCCAGTTGGGGGCCCCTCAGCCATTGGTTCATAGTTCATGTGTTTCCATTCGTTTGGCTATTTGTCCCTGTGCTTTATGCAACCTTGGTCTCAACAATTCTTGCTCATATAAACCCTCCTCTTTCTTGCTAATTGGACTCCCACAGCTCCACCCGGGGCCTACCCATGGGTCTCTGCAATTTGTAAAGGTATTAGAAAGTGATTTAAGATATATGTAGAAATAAAAGATGTTTCAGATTTCTTTTCCTATCTATGCTATTGTTATATTAAGACTTTGTAGACAAATTTCTAAATGGTCTTAATAAATAAAAAATGCAGAACCAGATATAGGGGTGAAAACCTGAGAGATCAGGGAGATAGGGAAACCCACAGCAAACCTCACCTCACCAACTCTGCAGCTTCCAAAGACGAGCTGCTTTCTGTCTACCCATGCCTATATGCCTTGCTGTTCTGTCATCTGATTTGCTTCCTCTGTCCAGTTACATCACTTCCTCTTCCTGCCCAGCTCTGTCACTTCCTGTCTGTCTATAGAGACCTCCTGTCCTTCATGGTTAGCTAGTGTTGGAATGTGCCACCACACCTGGCTCTGTTCCTAGTGTGGCCTTGAACTCACAGAGATCCAGACAGATTCCTGCTTGCCAAGTGATAGGATTAAAGGCATGTGCTATCATTGCTTGATTTCTATATAGTGGCTGGCTTTTTCCTCTGATCTCCAGTCAAGTTTCATTTTATTGGGAGACACAGTATATTGGGGGACATGATACATCACCACAAGACTTCAAAAATTAAGAGTTTTAACATTAATCAATGGAGCTCTGATAAGCTATTAATCTGGTTCTGGTAAGTGCTGACTACAATTGTCATAGTCACAAGCTCAAGATTTTGAATTTCTTTTGGTTACCTTCTAAGTATAAACCTAAAAGTGTTTCTCATTATGCTAAAAACAGCTGTGTAATCTATGTACCCAATTATCTGGACAGTCCATTATTTTAATCCAGTACCATTTTTGGGTCTCCAAGCTTTTACTATGACTCAAAGGCATGAGTTTACTGTTTTTTCTACAATGTATTTTCAGTGTATATTACAGTGATAATGCTAACATATCTAAAACTTCTGTCTCTTTTTTAAAAACTTCAACAAAAATGCTTATAACCCTCAGGGAATCAACTTGGATTCACATCTTATAGGTCAAACCAATTCCAAATAAGTATTGTCAATCAACAACCTGTTCCCCACCAGCCAATTTTACCTATTCCTTTGACTGGGATCTCTCTCCCATCCCCCACCCTCTCTCTCCACACTCTGGTCTTAGGATTCCCCTCCACCAACTACCAGGATCTAAAAGTTTCAAATGTATACCTGAAAAACTAATTTTCTCCTCAACTCCTTAACTTTATCTTCTTTTCCTAGTCTACCTGTTTCAACAGATTTCAAATCAACTGCAGAATGCTCTAGCACCAACTCCAGGTGTTCCCTCAAAATCTGCATCCTGGATAGCTTCAAAGTGGCTAGGCCCCGATGGTCAAGCCTCACAGAGACTGCTTGTACTTCCCTAGCTGCAGATGGTCCTGCAGAGGCTGGAGAGCCAGTGAAACAGCCTGCTCTTTCAGAACTTGGCCAGTATTCCAGTTTCCTTGGGCCCCCAAAGGAAGGTCAAAATCCCCAGACAATAGGAAGCAATCTAAATAGCATGGCACCCCCATTCCTACCTCACCATCACCCCTTCCTATTTCCTCACTTTCTATAATAAAAGGGGGATTGTTAGGGACTGCCCAGGTACCTCCCCAAGTCTACCTTCAGTGACTTAGCTCCAGCAACTGTGTTATCACCAGTTGCCAAATGCAACGTGCTTTAAAAGGTCCCTGCCATCATCACCTGCTCTCTAGCTCTCTCTCTCTCTCTGTCCCTCCCACCATCTCTCTCTCCATTTCTCTGTATTTCTGTCTCTGTTTCTGTCAGTCTCTCTGTCTGTCTCTCATCCTCATCTCAGAGGGTGGCCTTTCATTCCCCTCCACCCAATCTTGTGCATGAGATCTGTTGTGTGATGTGATTTCTGCAGCATTCCTTGGCCTCATCTACCAATGTCCTCTTCTACTGCCCACACCCTAACAATACCACCTCTTCTGCTTCTGGTGAGGGCTACATGCTCCATAACAGGAAAAGTAGAGATTAGAATCAGTCACATGCAAAATGGCAGGAAGACAGATGGGGTAGCCCCACTTCACAAAATAAAATAAAATAAAATAAAATAAAATAAAATAAAATAAAATCCACTCTTGAAGCAACGAGCAAGTCTAGTAAGACTAAGGCACTCAGAAAAGGCTGAATTTAATCTCCAGAGAACCAACCAAACCCAAGAGAATAACAGTAATCGGTTCATGACACAACTATCTACCATCAGGCTCTGCTTTCTAGAGTGCCTGATACCTGCCACAGATGTTTGCCTGGAGATCATGTACCTATAATCTGAACATTTAAAGGAAACCATATTCACATAATAATGAAGATTATTTAAGTTTTGTGGGGGATAGGAAATGTATAGTGGCTTTCATTGAGGAGATTGGGTAGCTGGAAAACCTTGTGCATACTTACACGGAAAGAAAGTTGAATATTTCCAAAATGAACACACCAGGAAATTTATAGATACTAATAAATAATGCCCTGTTTTCCAGGCCTGTTGGAATAAGGAGTATGGTGTGTGTGTGTTTGCGGGGGGGGGGGGGGGGGGGGGGGGGGAGAAAGGGGGTGGGGGTCATTATTCAGGATATAAGCTTAGGTATTGGTAGAGAAAAACCATTACAAAGAACAGAATCAAACAAACTCAGAGGGTGATGGTGATGGGAAGTGGGCACAACATATAGTTTGGCAGAGGTTACAATGCAGAAAGGAGAAAGTGGTCGGTGACTTCCTGTGGAGAGAGAAAAATAGCAATAATAAAGAACACATGAGACAAGACATTTGCTTTGCTCAAGTACAGTGTCTGTGACTACTTTCAAGGTCATTGTGCTGATGGGGTTCATCTGCTCTCTGATATAATCTCACTGGCTCTATTTAAACTAATCCAGGCTTCCTTAAGGGGGTAGGGAACTAAACTAATAGTTAATCTGCAATGGTTAGTTTCAGTTATCTCCTGGTCAACTAAATCACCTGGAAAGAAAGTCTCAATTAGGGCTTATCTAGAATAGGTCGGCCTGTGGACACCACTGTAGAGTCTTGTGCTAAGCTAGTCACATTAATTGATATGGGAAAGACCCACTCACTGTAGGTAGCAGCATTTCTAGGCAGGAGATCGTGTCATGTATGAGTGTAGAAGGTGACCAAACCCAGGACTCCTTGTATTTTCTGCTCTCTCTTCCTGATTATGGATATGGTATGTTCAACTCCTTCAAGCTCCTGCCACTGTGATTTCCCTGCAGTAGTTGACTATAACCTGGAACTGTGAACTAAAATAAGCCTTTTTCTCCATGAAGTTGCTCTTTTCAGAATGTGAGACCAAAACAGGAGCAACATACCCTGCAAATTAAGGATCTCCCTATGTTAAACCCCTACTTAACAAAAATAGGTTTCTATTTAAGAATAACTTTGTTTCTTTTTTGTGTGTCATTTTTTAAAATTTTATAATTAATTTAATTTTATATATCAGCCACATGTATCAGCCCTGTCCTTCCTCTCGCTCTCCCCTCCCCTCAATCCACCCCGCATTCCCACCTCCTCCAGGGCAAGGACTTCCCTTGGGAAAATCTGATGTAACGTGCAAACATGTGACCCTATTTACATGAAGTATATCCTTGTCTTCCTCTTTCATTATATTTTTCTAACAATCTCTAACAGCCAATTCCCTCTCATCTGTAAACACACATACAGCTGTTAATCTCTTACTTCTTCTCCATTAAGGGGGCCTCAAAAGGCCAGAAAGGGCTTCTCTCTAAAATCCCGACTTAGGGTAAGACAGCTAGCTGGCCAGTCCTGGGTGCACCTCTAAACTAAAGCCTGCTTTAACTGGATAATTGTGGAAATGGTCTATCTCCTCGAGATTTTCAGGTTCAACATTAGAATTGTTTATCATGATAACCAGAAAAGAAGCAAAAACACCATCCATATTGTCTTGATTTACACCAGAGTTAAGGAACCAAGTAAACCCATGATGCTAGGTGGATTGATTCCCTCCAGTTGATGCTCCAAATTCCTAAAAATGAGGTGCTTACAAAGAACCAGGAGAAAAGCAAGGTGCTGATCACAACCTCACTCAGGTTGTTGGCCTGCAAGTTCCCCTTGGTTGCTGGAAGGTGCTGGCTGCTCTTTGCATTCCCTACTCTTAGTGGTTTTGCTCCTAGCACAGCCTTACTTATCACATGTGCAGCTGGTCATCTTTGGAAAAGGATGAGTCTGTGACATTCAGAGATCATCTTTATCCAGAATAGTTTTGCATATAAGAGCCAAATACTTCCCAAGTTTGTTGTGGGATGTTCTGTATGTCAAATGTGTTGCTCTGATTGGTTAATAAATAAAACACTGATTGGCCAGTAGCCAGGCAGGAAGTATAGGCGGGACTAACAGAAAGGAGAATTGAGAGAACAAGAAGGCAGAGAGGGAGACACTGCCACCCGCCGCCATGACCAGGACGATGTAAGGTACCGGTAAGCCACAAGCCATGAGGCAAAGTATAGATTTATATAAATGGGTTAATTTAAGGTAGAAGAACTAGATAACAAGAAGTCTGCTGCAGCCATACAGTTTGTAAGCAATATAAGACTCCATGTGTTTATTCGGTTGGGTCTGAGCAGCTGCAGGACTCGTGGGAGAGAGTGATTTGTCCTGACTGTGGACCAGGTAGGACCAGAAAAGCTCCAGCTACACAGGTTCTAGATGGACATGAGTGTTCTGAAGATACCATCCAATGCAGTAAAATAAGCCAGCCTCTGTGGGCACCTGCACTTATGTGCACATACCCACACAGGCATATAATTAAAAAGAAAAATTTTATATAACTGCTTTTATATTTATTTCCTAATATGTCTTTTTAAAAAGCCACAAGACTAAATCTAAGAAGAGAGATTTAAAAAATAAACTTTTCTTCATAATTCATTTAATAACCGAACTTTCTAGAAATCAGTGGAAGTTAAATGGTCAATTTCCAAAGGCAAACATAGCACATGTGTATCTTAACTAGGGATAGAGACCAAGAGTGAAATTCCAATGGTGAGATGGAAGTGATAAACACAGTGCAAAGATTATGGCTTTATATTCATGTTAATTACTTCGGTCTTTATTCTATAGTAAGGGGATACTTGGGATTATTTTATTTAAAACAGATTTGATTTTTTGAAGGGTAATTCCAACCATAATTTAGAAAAATAAAAATGGAGGAGGGATGATTGTGTTTGAATGATGCAGTATAGTAGTTCATATCTAGGGTGATATGTGATTGCTCTGGTCTAGAGAGGCAGGGATGAGAACTCAGATTTGACAAACTTTGATGGAGCAGAAATCATACGACTCTGAAGAGGTGATGAATGAGAAGATCAAAGACGTGCCCTAGGCTTTTCCTTTAGTCAAATGGATTGTCTTTTTCTGAATACATATGAAAAGATGGTTTTATGTTAATGTCCTGAAGACATGTCAATTTCAATATGTGGTATACAATCATGAGCATAATCAGCTAAGTAAAAATATGACTTTCAATCTAGAACTACTTTTGGACTAAAGGGTCTTTGTAGCATCTGTTTCTTAGTCCATGAGCACAGAGCTGATTGCTCATCATATTAAAAATTAGGATGATGTTGTGCCTGTAAAGTTTGCTTTGTAAATACTTATGTTAATGGCTACAGCAGAGTCTTCCACTGAGCTTTGGTCAGATAAGCATCTTTTTGCTGTTAGAGGAGGTAACTGCAGAGACTCTTAACTGCTCAAAGTGCTGAGAATAAGTGACTATTAAATACACAGCCTTAAATAGCATGTCTAGACATCCTTCAAAGGCTTAGGGAACATCTCTGAAGAGGTAGAAGAAATCATTACAGAGCCAGAAGAAGGGATGGAACATTGTGGACAGCCATCCTTCTGCATGACATATCCACTGTGCTCGTGAACACAGACCAGCTGAATATTATTAGCAAAAGACCTGCACAAGATTGAGCCTATCAACATTGCCTCATGAATAAGAAAGGGAATCAAAAGGCTTTACCCCTCACTGCAGAGAAGATGTAGGCAGCTAATTGTTGTAGAGAGGGAGAGAGAGATGTCTTCTTCCACGGTTTAACCACTGATAAGTTATTCATGATCCTATAAGTACCCCCTCATCTGTGCTTATATCAGCAGTCCCGAGTAAACTCATTGGATAACCAAAAAGGGAGCTGGAAGTCATGAAAGGAAAATGGGGACTAGTGGGAATGAAGAAGCAGACCAGAGTGAGAAGAGGGAAAAAAGAGCATTAAGGGAGGGACAAATAATTTCAAAATATATTACGTACTTGTAGGAAAATGTCTTAATGAATGTTATTATTGTTCATAGTTAATAATACACTGATAAAATTGGGACCGAAATATATCCACATATATGATATATACATCCACTTTGGTATTAAAAACTATTTTTAATTTCCTCACATAGATACTAAGGACAGTGATTTCCTGTCCTTCAAAGCCATCTGAAGTGAGTCATAGCTCCAAGAATGAGCTCAACATGTACTATGCAGTAAAGCAGTCTATGACATGCAGCAATTCTTCTGCATGGTGGTAAAAGATTAGACCAGTCATAACTTCATTATTTTGGTCTGAGAGCACAATTTTTGCCTAGTCACAGCACTAGGAAGTTGCTGCTCTGCTTAGTGACCAATCACTTTGCACTGTTTAGTCAGGAATTGAGGGCTGTGGTACTACCACTGTCAGATGAATCCAGAGCATCTGGAGATCAGGTCAATATTGTATGCACAAAACAAATGACTAACCCTTGATCATCATCTATGTTTTGTGGTTTATGATATGATAGTATTGGCTGAATTACAAAGAAACAATTGATTTCAGATTCAGATGAAAATTACCTTCCATCTATGATGCAAAAAGATGTTAAATTACTTGGCTTGCTCATATTGAGGTTATGTGAACTCAGTAATTGCTTTCATGGTTATTCGGTATAAAGAAGTAAACAAACAAGGTGTAAGAGAAATTGAAGGATGTCAGAAGAGCATAACTAGTTCAATATTGAAAAATTGTCTGAATGCTCAAATTATGTGGTAGGGCAGATATTCTTGGTCTCTTTTAATAGTGGCTGCCTAAGAATTTTATAAATCTTACAAATACTACTTTAAAATACTAAAATGTTGCTTCTGTAGGTTGTTAACAACAATCTTACTACTAGTTGGTTGCCTATAGTACATATATATTAAGCATTTTAACAAAATGTAATAAAAAAAAGTTACAGAATTGTCCCAAGTCCCAAAATAACAAGGCTGGCCTCAAACACAGGGATTTGCCTACCTCTGTTTCCCAAGTGCTGGGATTAAAGGCTTGTGTCACCACTAAACTGCTACGAAAATACCATTTTAAGTAAATAAAATCATTTCATTAAATGAATGAAGTTTCCACAGTAATACAGTGCCCTAGAAAAAAACTTGAATGACAGTGTGATACTAATTATCTAACGTTTTCATTGAACATATAAAGTTGAGGGACTTTAACATCTACAGATATCACAAGCATATTGGTAACTTTGCATAACTTAACAGTTAAATTGCTTGTTGTCAAAATATGTGCTGAAGATTTTATATTCAAAAACGACCAAAAAGAAAAAAGTTCTAATGAACTTACTTTTTAACTCGTACCAGTGACTCTGAGATGACTGTTCATTCTTCTGGTTGCAAATTGGATTGCAACATATTACCTACTGCAAGGATCAATCTTGAATTATCTCAGGAAATGAGTGAGACTTGTTCACACCAACTTGGAAGATATTGGTGCTTCAAAATAAAGAGCTTTCCCCCTTTCATTAGCAGCAACAAGACAAGAACATACACTTTATTATCCATAAAAACATGTTTTTCAATCCGAGTTTCAGTCATTTCACAGCTTGTTCCTTGCCAGAAACTTAAAAGTCAATTCATTAAAACTTTATCACCAGCTATATCATACTCAGCCCAAGGACATTTGAAATCATAGTGTTTTGTCAAGTAGATACTATTTTCCTTGTAGTTTATGTAATTTTAGAATTCTTAATAAAATAATTAATAATTTCACATTATTCCAAAATTTTGAATATTTATTTTATAGTGAATATAAGTATATATATTCTTCTGTTTATTTCCTTTTTTTGGTTTTATGAAAGTGACCTCAGCTTTGGTGTCTTTTAGCCCTGTAATTAAGGCTTTCGCTTTCTTGCTGTCTCTAAGGTGTGTCTGCCTGTGGCCAGTGACCCGACTTTCACATTGCCTCATCTCCAGCAGCATGGTTTAGGTTCTTTCTCCTGCCCACCCTCTTCCTTCGAGGCATCTGTAAGATCGCAGCTTTCATGTCCTGAGGTTTCTTTTTGAACTATAATTAATTGTCCTCAAGCTTCTCTTTGAGTATCTTTGTTGTCCTTAAGTGATCTTAAATTCTTTTGTTGATGAAATTAAGAACCCCATAGGGTTCCTGATTTCCCAGGTATCATATGACTGTACTGAGATTCTTTAAGATTCTTTCTTGACTTTTATTTCTTTAATTGGCAGAGAAGAGGAACCTGTCACTGAACCCCTTGACAGCATTAGAGCATCAGGTCAATAATATTTCATATAAATATTATTAATCTTTTTCAACGTAAGGTTTATTCATTACAAAAATAGTCTCAATTTATATAAAAAGTAACTTTAAAAATTGACAACTTTATTATGACATTTTATTTTATATAAAAATTAAAATAGAATAGTAATGAGGAAAGTTAATTCCAGTAAATATGTAGAGTAAGTAATTACTTTGAAATGCACAGAAAAAGCATGGTAGCTTAACTGTTTGTATGTTTCCCCCCTCATTCTACTCTTAGCTTTGCAAATACTAGTTTTTCTAGGCTGACCATATATGTTGTACTGTTTTGTTTTGTTTTGTTTTTTTGTTTCTGCTGGGCTTGAGTGAACACCTCCTTCTAGTTAGTATCCAGACTGGCATTTGATAAGGTAGATAATGCAGACACAATTGCTTCTGTTTGTGTTTTGTCAAATCCATGAGTTCAAGTTTTGAACCAGTGTTTGAGTACATAAATTAACCTTTTTTATCTGAAGAAGTTTTGTCTCCTAACATTCCTTCCTTGTGATAGTTAAGAAATCTCTATACAGGACAAGGGGGAAATGCTGGTGGTGAATAATTAACTCTTAAGGGAACACAGGAATAATATTAGATTGGCTAGCAAAGAGAACATGAAAACTATGAAGTAGTATATGAACAGTATCCACAGCTTCAAGATAAAGGTTTTGGGGAAAAGCCTTTAGATTGATGCTCGGTTCATTTGAAGGCAGCACTTGGGATCTCATACAAGGGAAAGCAGCCACAACGTTGCTGGACTAGGTGAATTCGCTAGAGTTCTGCTCCAAGGTGCTAGAGAAAGGTACTCTGAAGCATGCTTGGCCAGCAGCACTTCTCCCAAGATCCACCACTCCATGTTGAGGGCATCCTTGACTCACAACGTGATAACCACTGTACATTACAATAGCCCTTGTCCTAAGTATACACCCCTTGGAAAAGCTTCCAGAGTGGGCTGGATCCCGGGACATCATACTGCTCCAGTAGCCAGTCCTTAGAGAGGATAGAACACGCCTTTCCGGGGACTGTCTGTGCCCACTGAGTTTCTGAGCATCATGGTTAGGATATATGGTAGACAGCATGAAATATCAGAGAACTTACAACCCACTGCTCCGTTGGCTCTGTTCTCTCCTAGTTCTTTCTATTCCCATGGCTAAGTCTGTGTCCTCATTACCTACACTGCAGGGGTCTTCCAGGAACCATAGCAACAGAAATAGGAAGAAAAATGTCTAGTGTTTGCCTGAAAGAAAGAACCGCACAACGTTTGAAACCATGTTAATTTTCCCTTAGGTAGTAATTTTTCCGGATTATATAAATAAGCATATGAGGACCCGACACTTTCTGTAAAGTATATTTCTCTTTTGGACCTCAAATAAGTTTCATTTCCTCCCCATAATCACTTCATTTTTTTTCTTCCTGTTGTGTACCTCTTTTCTTTCTCTACACATCTCTTCCCTTCTCTTTTCCTGCACAGTAATTATCCACAGGCTGTCGTGTGAAGAAGTAATTCAACAGTATTTTTCATTTTTTCCAATCAGCAACTTTCACATTTATTTGGGGTTTGATATATAAAAATGACAAGATACTTGAACAGTTTCAAACATAATTTGTCAAAACAAAGTTCTGCCATAAAAAAAACTAAGGGATTTTCATTATCATCAGAAATAATTTTATTATTATCTATTTTTAAAGCAATTCAATGAAACTGGTAGCAAAATGTCACACAGACAATAAACCAAACCAATTCTCGAAGGGCTAAGAGCATGATTACTTCATGTTTTAATCTTCATGTGCAAGTGTCATTATTTAAAAAAAACATCAGTTTGTTCAAAGTCCTTTAATAAGCATCATTTATTCTTCAAATAATCGGAAAGACTAGAAACAATCATTGTTATAGCAAGCAATATTAATTCTCTCAAATATTAAATTTGGACTAATATTCATAATCAAAAAATAATTACTTTAAAATTTATGAAACAAAATTTTTAGTTTTATAGGAAATATAGTCATATCCTAGCTTAAAATCCCAGTCTTAGCAACTGTCATAATGCAAAAATACTAAACTTCAGACCTCATTGGGAAATACAAGACTTTTAAAATCTGACATTTATTCCTAAAAGAACTGTAATGGAATAAAAAAATGTTAATCTAAAGAAAGCTCTTACTTTACTACTGATATCCAAATGTAAAATAAGTCAGTATATTCAATATGTTTTATCTATTGCATACATTAACTCAATTCTGCTTTCAATTTTAACATCATGTGGTGTTTTTCAAATGTATTTCACATTTATAATACACACATTTGCATACAATGTTGACATTTTAAGGCATGCTCTCAATTTGAAGTACCTTGCTTTAACCAAACTTCTCTGAAAACTAGAGAGCATCTCTGTTTTTTGGGAATGCTTCATGTTTTTCTCATTCTAAATTATAGGTAATGTAAAGTACTGGTAATAAAAAAAAATCTATATTCTCCAGTAAAATGGCTAGAAGATTTGATTTCACATTTTATGCTTCTATTTTTCTGTATGACTATTGGGAGGATGTTAGGCTTCATATTTTAAAAGAATTTATTTTCCTTTCCTATTATTTATTTTATGATGATAAGAAAGGAGAAAATATTTCATTTCTTACATGGACTATTTTAGGTCGCAAGTGTCATGCTCATAATAAAGAAAAAGATAAAAAACAGAATTTTTGTTTTTGAAAAGTACCAATATGTCTCTCATGGGACCACTTTATTAGTCTATTTGATTTGGCAAACTGTGTATGTATTCATCCTCTTGTGAGTTTTGTTGTATTTATGAAGAAAAAAATAGAGACTAAAGGCAAGAGTATTATTTATATTAAATATATCTGTCAAATTCTGAATAATTCATATTAAATTTAAAATACAAGAAATATCTGTGTTAATGATATTTTCCTTATAATGTTAAGGTATAGATATGTTTGATTATTTTCATATTAATCAGATTTTAAGTGTGAGTATTTAATATCAAAGACATTTGGAGAATGCTAAATGTTTTAAAGTGTTCCTGTGGTCCATAAAATGTATAAATACTCTTCTTTTAAACTTTGACCCATTTTCCTACTGAAATTTACTATATAGCTAAATGAAATATATTAAAGCCAACAGTAATGGAAATCATCACTGCTCATCTGATATATACAGGTGATATTCCAATTTTCACATTCATATTAGCTGAAAAGATATGTATTGTTTTCTCTATATTAGGTACTTTTTAGGAGAACAAAAATATTTTCTCTTAAGTAAACTTTTCTTGGCATAAAATGTGCATTAGATATGAAGTCACCAAAAAGCCCAGGTGATTAATATTTCTTTGTATTTTAGTGTCTTCTGAATAATAAACATGCTATGGATATCTTGGATTCTAAAATGAACACAATAATATATGGAAAAACAGACATAAATGACTCTAAAGATCTATTCTGAAGAAAACTATGATTCCTAGACAGAAGTCAGCCACAGAAGTTAGTGGTTAATCTCTACATAGAGATAAGCAGACATTCTTAGTGGGCTCAATTTTAGAAACAGCAAATTTAAGCAATATATTAATATATTTAATTATAAGGATAAAATCAGGCTTCAGTGCCCTTGTGATGCACTGAATATAGGTGGATTTCTTTGTTTTCATACAGTCTTAGTAATGTTTTAAAATAGGATGCATACAATTCTGATTATTCTTGAACAGTTAAATATCAGATTTCAACTTCTGTATTTTATATTCATTTTTCAGAATCTCCCAGTGATGAAATTTAAATAAATACCACATGAAGTTTCAAAATTATCTGTACTTCTGAGAGAATAGATTTTGTTTTTAAATAGAAGAAAAGTGAGAAACTGAGTACCTTCCAGTCCATTTCTTAGGACCATCTACAACATTTTAGTGATTTCAAGCAAGGTCCCCATAGGGAAAATAAGGTCTCTTATTTTCTTTCCATCAGAGTTGAGTTTCCTCCCGGGAGTCTTGAACAGTGGCATTGCAGATGCTGTTTTTCCTACTGGGTTCACTGTTTGGCAGGTAGGACAGTGGATCTGGTCGAATCAAGTATCTACCAGAGGAAAACAAAGCAGGAAGCTGTATTAGTAAACCAAGGTAAACTTAATTCAAAGTGTCACCTGAAATATTCACTTATTATATGTTCTATGTGTAAATTATCTAAACTGTTACTTTATACACAACCAACAGAAAGACTCACTGTAATTAGCTTGATATGATTAGATGATAAATGCTAGTGAATAAAGTATTTTGCTCTTTCCAATTATGATGCTTCAATTGGTCAAAGCACCATAATTTATTTATCTTTTCTACTTTCTACTATAAACACTGGCTACTTTCTATTGAGATCTACATCATAACCATCATTAGGTCACTACTTATTACTCGTGTACTTATTTTTATGATTCATACAATTAAGAATTTGTTGTAAGTGATTTAAAGAGCATTTCTAATTTACACAGTTAATTCTTGTTATGGAAAATATTATGCCTAGATAACATTTGGATTATCCAGAAAATTGTTCATCTGGTCTACGATCTGGTATTTAAGATAATAATACTGAAGCATAAAAGCCAATTTATATGTCTTTACTTATTCCTTTTGTTTGTTTGTTGATGTCGTTTGGTCTCATAATCTAGTTCTAACTAGCCTGGACCTCTCTATGTAGGCCAGGCTAGCTTCAAAATTGTGGGGATATTCTTGACTCTTTCTGAAACTTTGGGGGTTACATGTAAGAGCCACCATGTGATTCTTAGAAAATCATTCCTAATAAGTTCTATGAGTAAATAAGAAAATGTTCACTTGACAAACTCAAATGTTCTATTAATATTTGGATTTGTCTGGGGGAGGAGATTCTTCATGCTGTGACGTCATATGTGGCATTATTTATTACATTATTACATGCTACCAGTTCAGGGAGCATATGTAAAGAAGAGAAGGAGATTCTAAACAGCCCCTAAACAGAAGAGAACAGGGTAATACTCTATTAAGGGATTTGGGTTTAATCTTTTAAAAAAATAGACTTGAGAAATCAAAAGCAGGAAGACCATGCCAAACTTGCATAGGGTGGGTCGGGGACAGAGGAAAGACTGTTCCTGGTATATTTTAACAAAGGAGTTTGACTAAACACGTGGTTAGACAAGGAAGTAGTGGTAGGTAAAGCCATAAAGACAGACAGCACAGAGATAATGAAAACTATTAACTAATGGCTTTCTGGGATAGTCATGTTCCAGGTGAAAATGAAAGTGGAATTACATATAACTATAATAATTTTAGAAGGAAGTGAAAAAAGAGAATTGGGAAACTAATTTAATAACCAGTACCGAACAATGATTGTACTTTTCTTCCTGAAACCTGGATGGAAAAATATTCATATAGTACAGCCCTTATTAAGTATGATGAACGATAACCAAAAGCCGCTCAGTCCAGTTTCTTCAATCAAATAAAAGCTTAAATTGGTGTCCTTGGATCTATTAACAGAATTTCACTGTCTATGCACACTGCTTTCTAATTACTTGAAATTTCAAAAGCATTGTAAATCAATGAAGAAAACTAATAGCACACATTAAGCCATTTAACGACATTTCATCTAGTGATTTATTGTTTCAGAATCAAATTAATGTTGCTCTTTCATTTGGAATGAACTTCTAGAAGTGAGATTTTAGAAAAAAAAACACAAAAAGTACAAGTATAATTCATTATCCATTGATATTGTGACCAACACTGTTTTCTACAATATTATCATTACAAGCCAGAGTTTGACCAGAGCACATTCCTTTGGCTGTCCTTTGGTCTGCTACGTGTTGTAGTAAGTATGACAATGTGCCATAGCTTGAGTTCTGCTAAGCCTTCTGTCAATGCCACAAATACAATCACAGGAATAATGTTAGGACCATATTTTCATGGCACTTAAATTGATGTTTTTGCTTAAATTCAATAAAAATAAAAGTGTTCAAAGAGCAGGAAATTTCTTGCAAGCATGCTTGATTTACTGTATGCACTGTAAATAAATGTGGCTCTAGGCTAGAAAGTTTCATAATTCATTTGAAACAATAAACATATATATGTGTATGTATATATATGTATATATGTATACATATATATGATGGAAAAACATGTTCATACACTCAAGAGATTAACATATCAATGTTGAACAGACAACCATGCACAACTGTTGTAGCAGTCATAAGAAACTTAAAATTCATTATAAAATACAAATAAAGTAAGCCTAACTAAGAAAACCAACAGAACGGTCAGTTATGATTATTTAGAAAAGAATATTCAAATTAAGATATGAGGTAGATTAGAAATTTCTAAAGTTCCTTCTTTAAAAATGGGTTTCTAGGAAAGAAGATGTACAAGTACAGATGGTAGAGAAGAGTTACTAAATTTTCTTACAGTGGTAATCCAAATGATGTCTTAAAGACAGAGCCAGGTGTGTTATAACATTCTTCCACAGATTTCTGTCCTCTATAAATTCAACATCATTAGCTATAAGTTCTGACAGGACTGTGGGAACTCTAGTAACTTAAAATTATGCTAACCTGATTACAAAAATCTCCTATTTTCTTACAGTAAAATATATTGTATTTGATAATGTTAGGTTTAACTTAGGAATCTTTTCCAAGTTTGAGATAGGGATAACGTTATTCTTTCTATTATACTTTTCTAGTAACTTTTTGTGAAATGTTTTTTATCTTACCCTAAAACTGAACACTACCCCACAGTTTGACATCGACTATTTTTTTTCTCTATATACACATCTCTGTACAGAACAGGTTAGTCTTTTAAACTTTAGCATCACATATCCTTATGGATTTTAGACTTTTCAGTGAGACTCGAGGTAATAATGTAATCCTAAGCAAAGTGGGAAAAAGTAGAACAATTACAAGGCTTACATCTTGTAGAGTAAACTATACTACAGTGCTGTAGAGTAACCAACACAGCATGGTACTAACATATAAACAAGCACATGTATTTAGTCATCATTCAGTTGGCTGAATTTGCAACAGAGGATCAAGAACTTGAAGAGGAGATAGGATAATCTCCTCAACAAATGGTTTTGTGAAAACTGAACAAAACCTCAAAATTATATCCCTATGTTTTTTAACCACACACAACAATCATTTCCAAACAGGTGAAGGATTTATCTGTAAACCCAACTATAACTCTAGTAGCAGAAAACAGGAAGCCCTTTAGGACACGTCTTGACAAATATCTAGAATGAGCTTCCAAGGAAAATGGCAATAGCTTTTGCAGTTTTGACCACCACTGAGGCCCTCCTCTTCAATAACTTCTAGAAAAGTAATTCATGCCTGGCTCTAAAGTTTTTGTTTCATTATGCATGTCTTTTGGGAGCATTATTATTGCTCAGCTTAACTAGATAGAAAGATTATTGCTGAAGATACCACACACTTTGCTTTAGCATACCCAGTACTGGACCCCATATGCTACAATACCAGTGTACCAGGAAAGCTGTGCTCCTGCTACAAAAGTAGCATAGTAACTCTATTAACCAATCACCTTTTTGTTTGATTTGAGGTCTGCTCTGCAGGAGGGATTTCACAGCTGGTACTATAAAGCTGGTCAAGCCAGGTGGTGGTGATGCATGCCTTTAATTCCAGTACTTGGGAGGCAGAGGCAGGTGGATTTCTATGAGTTCAAGGCCAGCCTGGTCTACAGAGTAAGTTCAAGGACAGCCAAAAGCTACACAGAGAAACCCTGTCTTGAAAAAACCAAAATAAATAAATAAGTAAAAAAAATAAGGCTGGTCAAGTATTGGGGAGATTGTTGGTGTTAGATGAGAACTGAGTGATATAATGTTTCATACAAAATGGTTGTGAAACTGCCTTCTAAATGTTTATGTTTATATCCACATAGTTTTGTTATTGTTGAGCATGGTCAAAGAGTTTCTGTTTTTTCAGCAGGCAGAAGTCAAGGGAGTTATGTCACAGCCCAGAGACCTCACCAATAGCTGAAGAACTATTGGCAGTTGATGGCTGCTGAGCTACTGAGAGCCACTTGTCTTTGGGAATGCAGCCAATAGTACGTTGTCTATGCACTGCTAGGTGGTACATACTACTGGATGGTTCCCACAACCATGTGTATATACTAAACTCTAATTAGACTTGGAGCTAAAAGTGTGAGTAATAATAAAAGAGAACACAAAGGCAGAAGAGATACAGGTCGGATGGTTCCAAGAGGAGTTGGAGGGTAATAGTAGGGAGGATGTGATGACTATTTATTGTATTTTAAATTTTGAAGAACAATATAAAATTATTTAAAAATATTATAGAAGGCTATTACACACCAAAACAACAAATGTTGACTAGGATATTGTTACACTATCTACTAGAGAGGAAATCTTATACAACAGGTTTATTAAAAAGTTTAGTTTATCCTCAAAATGATAAAGATAATATCACCATGTACCCAGCAATTTTACTGCCAAGTATATCCTTAAGAGAAGTGAAAACATGCATCTATTAAAAGGTCATAATACCATATCCCAAGAGTCAAAAATCAGAAAGAAATGTTAAAGAACAATGATGCAACAATAAAATGTGGCCTATCTGCATTAAATAATATTTGGAAATTAAAACATTATGGTACTGCCACATGATTGATCCTTTATTATATTTTTTCAAAGAAGAAATAAAATAACAAAAGGATAAATATTAGGTGATATTATTTACTTGCAAATTTACTAGTAAAAGAAAACCTGTAATGATAGAATGCAGGCTAATAAGTAAGTACAAAACTAAGAGCAGGGAGATAGATGATGGAGATGGCTATCTTAAACCATCTGTGATGCAGGATTTCCTTAATGAGGGATGAAATGTTCCAAAATTGAATCATGACAATTTCTTCATAGCCATGGGAAATACTTAAAGACAGTAACTTCTATATTGAAAGGTATAAATTTTATGCTTATTTTATTCCAGTAAAATTATTTAAATGTGCCTTCTATTATACTACAAAGACATACAGCATAATTAAATTGATTCTTACAGGATAACAGAACCCAAAACACACAACAAGAAAAAGAAAAATTGGCAAATGGCATTATACCAAGGCCAAAAGCTTGGCCAGCTAAAGAATGATCAACAAAGTGTAAACCACAAAGTGGGAGATGGTTTCTGAAATATTGATTCAATAAGTAATATTATATCTAGAATACATGGGGAGTTCAACCAGTTTAACAACAGCAAAATCCCCAAAGTATTAATGCAATTAAAATTCCACAAATGACCTGAAAGAACAGTTGTCATAGAAATTACTGAAAAGAACAAAAAACTATAACAACATCCAATCATTAAATGAATACAAATCAAAACAGAGTGATTATTGTCTAACATCTTTTAGAATGGCTATTATACAAAAGATCAGAGATCAAATATTGCTGGAGATGTAGAAAAAGAGAAATACTCGTTTACTATTAATGCAAATTTTAAATAGTTTAGCCATAATTAAAACAATACAGAAATTATTTTTATAGAACTAGAAAGAAAAGCAGTGTGATCCCGCAATCTACTACAAGGTATATAAAGAAAATTAAGTAAATAACTCAATAAGAATTATATGGTTCATTATACCATGAATTAAATTGAGCTAATTGACATTTACAGAACATTTACTCCAGCAACCGCTGAATATACGTTCTTCTCAACATATGGAAACTTCTCCAAGATAGACTGTACTTTAGAAGACGAAACAAGTGTAAAAGCAGTAAAAATTACTGCCGTTTCTGGCAGTAATTGTGGTTTTTCGGGTACCGGCCCACTTCTCTGGTAATGACACTGATTCTCTGGTAATGGCATGTATAACTTTTATATTCTGTTTGGTCTGCTTTCTGTTCCTGACAACACATATAGTTTTTAAGTAGATCTCTATTGTTCTATTTGTCAATAAGACTCAGGAGTCAAAGGCTGGGGAGAAAACCTGCTAGCTCAGAGCATTTGAGGAGCAACAAGCTGAGCTTCCCTTTTTGCAGGCATCACAGAAAGACCTCCACTCTCAAATTCCCTTCCTACTACTTCCTGTGCATCTCTCTATCCATCTTCCAGACTCCCTCTGACTCTCTTTGATTACTTTCTGTCAGGTAATTGCTAGCTCTGCCTCCTGAGCAAAGGTTGATTTTCTTTAATTAACTCAAATGCAAACTTGGGGTTCACGGTGTGATCGAATATCATACAACAATATTTCTCTTATCTGAACAGAACTACCCACACTTTCATGTTTGTTGAAATATCACTAATAACAAAGGCTTCCATCTAATAATGTGATATTATTTGAAGCCATGTGGATGAAACTAGAGAACAACGTAAAAGGAGTTAGACATAGAAAGATAAACACCATGTGTTCTCATTTATATGTTTAAACAAAAATGTTAATTTCTGAGATATAAAGAGTAGAGTGTTAGCTATTAGATCATTAGGAAGTGTGGAGAATGGGGTACAAGGAAAAACGGTTAATTGGTAAATGAATATATTGAATAGAAGAACTTTTAAAATATGGTAAATGAATACAGTTGGATAGAAGTAACTTTTAAAATGTTATGGCATAGTAAAGTAACAATTCATTGTATACTTCAAAATAGTTAGAGGAAGAGAATTTGGATAGTCTCAACAGAAATGATAAATGTCAAGGACATAACAAGTCAATTACATTCTGTGAATGTCAATTTCAATTTTCAACCAGATAGATCTACAGTCAACTGACCGATGGTATCTAAGCTTTTCTACTGGGGATTATGTTCACTAGATTTACTGAGGTTGGAAGATCTATTCCCTGTGATGGAATCCTAAACATATAAAAAGGAAAAAGTGGGGTGAACACAAGCATTCCTCGCTTTGTGCTGCTCAATCCGTAGGCAATGACAAATTATTCAAGTTCCTGCCTCTTCTATTTCCCAGCCACGGTGAATGGTAACAATGGTAACCACCATCTTTGAGCCTCCAAGCAGACCCAGAACAGGACCACTCATGACCTGAAGAGCAGATTTTCATAAGAATTTCTTTTCTATGCTCACACTATCAACTGTAAAAGTTTCATTTCTAAACTATTGACACTTTCTTTCTCAGGTGTGGATAAGCAACCTATAATAAAGTCACATTTGAACCTTTTACTTTGTTACCTAAGTCCCTTCTTAGAGTCAAATCTAATTTGATTTCCATTGTTATATTGACCAATTATTTCCTAAAATACTTCTTGTCTTTCCTATGCAGAAGATTTTCTTTTATCATTATTCCAGTTCTGGAATGCGCCCCCTCTCCCCACATTCGGCAAAACAAATCCTATTTAAATTTCAGAAGGTAGTTAATATCTCCCACCATTTTTGGTATTGATTCCATTTTGAAGTAATATCTTTCTTCTTGAAATTAATGAAGTACCACCTAACTTAATCAAAGATTAAATTCCTTATATGACATAAGTCATTGTGAATTCTTTCCATTTACTTGTGATCAACTATAATTTTGTTAATTAAGTATAAGCACGTGGAAGTAAAGGAAACTGTCATATTAATTTCTGTATCTCATTTTTAGGATAGTGTCATAACTATTGTATACATACACTCCATCCTTTTAGGGCAGCAGTTCTCAACCTGTGGATTGCAACCCCTTTGGGGGGTCACATATAAGATATTTACATTATGATTCATAACAGTAGCAAAATTACAGTTATGAAGTAGCAATAAAATAAATTTTATGGTCAGGGGGGTCACCACAACATGTGGAACTGTATTAAAGGGTTGCAGCATTAGGAAGGGTGAGAACTATTTTAGTGATGTGGTTCTTCTTTCTAGCCTTTTCCTAATGTATTCCACGGTATTTTAATTTTGCTAATGGATATTTAAAGATCTTTAGAGACATATATGTTGGTTACTTCACTTTTTCTCTGACCTGCTCTCCATAGAGTAAGATTTTCTCTTGCTTTGAAAGTGTGTATTTGCCCACAGAATAGAGAATGTCTGCTGCTATTTCCTCACTTAACAAGCCTTCTTTTCAACAATTCTACATTTTAAAGTACTACATGGAGAACCAGAGGGATGCATATGCTCACCAAAAATCACTTTTCCCAAGCATGGTCATCACACAAACAAATAAGAGACTATAATGGTCAATAAAATAGAAGGTAGATTAGTAATATATATATCCCTAATCCGCTATATGAAGTCAACTTACACAACATCATTTAGCTCAAGCCTGGTATCTGGAGATGGATTGATCAGGATGTAGGACAGTGTGCTTTGATGATCATTCATTTCATCTGCAAGATAAACAAATGTTGTCTGTTATGGTTCACACAAAATCACAGAAATCTCTGTACTCGTGTTTAAATCATGTAGTTGTCAATGATTTAACAATGACTTGAATTAGTTGCTTTTGGTTCTGTTTTGTTTTTAATGGATGGAAGTTTGGTTCCTACATTTCTGTCATCTGAAATATCTTCAAAGTACCTACTTTTTGTTTCAGTAGATGATAAAAATAAAGTATCTAATTCTGTTCAGTGTAACCATAGTTACATTCTCTCCTGAAAGTCATTATAATTAAAAAGTTTTTCTACTAAAGAAATGGTTATGAGATATTTACTTGATTCATTTCCCTTTATAATAATTAAAGATAATTAGAAGCAAATATTGTCATCCCAGAGAACATTGATACAGGAAACTCCTGAAAAATAATCTATTCGTATGCATTTAGAAGGTATTAGAGAATCACGTTAAACTATGAACAGCTTTTATATGTATGACTTCATGGCACAATTTGTTTCTTCTTTAAAAATACAAATAATCCTTTGTAAAAGAATTTAACCTTACATTTTAAGGAGACTACACTGGCAAATACTTTTCTTCTCATCGGTCATGTTGGGAAGTGCTGGTACCATGAGGACATTGAAGTTAATGTACTCAGAGCACTGGGCTATGTCCTGAGTTAGTTCTTAAAAGATCAGGTTGTTTCAAAAGGGCAAGTCTTCAATCCCTGCCCTACATAAGCTGGCTTTATACCTCACTCTGTAAGTTTCTATTTTATCTTCACACCTGATCTAATGTGATACAGACAAGGGGCCACCACAAAACACCATAACTGAACCTGTATTAGAATCCTTACCTCCAATAATATGACTTAATAAAGTTCATTTCTTGAAAAGTACACAAATTCGAATATCAGATATAGCCATAAGAAACTCACCAATACAAAACAGCATAGAAATAATCATTTTTAAAATGTGAAAAACTTTGTAGGTCTTGATATTTTACATTCTAAGAGCATTCTAAGTTGCAAAGACAAACCCACGTGGACATGTACTTCAATGACTACTCTTCTTTCCAAGGATAAAGTCTGTTGTTTTATTTGAAACCACAACAAACAGCATGAAGGTTTAGTGTTTTTCAGACACTAGGCTTGTAAATAAGCAGAGTTCTTTTTTTTTTTTTTTTTTTGGTGTTTTTTTTTTTTTTTTTTTTTTTTTTTTTTTTTTTTTTTTGAGACAGAGTTTCTCTGTATATGTAGTTTTGTGTCTTTCCTGGAACTCACTCTGTAGCCCAGGCTGGCCTTGAGCTCACAGAGATCTGCTGTGGATATTGTTCTATATAAATAAAACACTGGTGGCCAGTGACGAGGCAGGAAGTAGGTGGGACAAGGAGAGAGGAGAATGCTGGGAAGCGGAAGGCTGAGGGGAGAGACACTGCAGCCACGGCCAGGAGAGGTAACCTGTAAAGACGCCGTTAAGCCACCAGCCACGTGGCAAAGTATAGATTTATAAAAATGGGTTAATTTAAGATAAAAGGACAGTTAGCAGAAAGCCTGCCACGGCCATACAGTTTATAAGTGATATAAGCGTCTGAGTGATTATTTTATAAGTGGATTGTGGGACTGCGGGGCTTGGGGAACCTGGAGAGAAGCCCTCCAGCAACAGAGATCTGCCTGCCTCTGCCTCCCAAGTGCTGGGATTAAAGGCATGTGCCACCACCACCCAGCATTAAGCATAGTTCTTGAAGGCAATACTGTATTATTAAGTTTGAAGAAAAGTTTAAAATTGCTTCTTACCAAAGGAAGTTCCTCAATATCTAAATACTTCATTAAAGTTCATGTCAGGCCAACATAGCTGAACCTAATAAGCAATTTGCTGTACTGAAATGCTATTCTCACAAAATAATGTTATTTATTACATTCATTTCGGTAGCAAAAAAATGCCCTCCCAATGTCATAATATATTCTGCTTTAGTTCAGTTGATTTGCAAATCAACTTTAATGCCTGTAACTAAAGTTAGTATCTCACAGGACAGACAAATTATAGAATAGGTGAGCCGACCAAAAGTTTACCACTAATAATGTCAGGATTGCCAGGAAATAAACAAAGAATGCCCAAGGATGTATAAAGCACAGCTAACATCTAACAAACAAACTGCTTAGCACAAGTATGGCCTAAAGATTGCATGGGGAACACTGAAATAATTTGGGAAACACTGAAAAATTATTTGAAAGTCAAATGCAGCTGGGAATCCAGTATGTTTATTTGCTAAGTCTAGGAATCATAACGAGGGATGTATGTCTAAATCAACAGGCTGGAGTTTGAAATCCCAATTTATTATAAAAATGATACTCCAAAAATAGTTACAAATCAAACATAAATCGTATTATACTGACACAGGTTTATCAAGATCATATATCTCTATGAAAAATAAGTTTGATTCATATGTTCTTCTCTGAAAAAGTTCTTTTTGTGTGAATTATAATCACTTCTTTTCAAAGGAAGTCAAATTGATGGTGTGCTCTGGACCCTAACTCATAAATAACAAACATTCTGAGAGGCAATAGGTACACTAGAAAGATCCCCATGCCATTTGGATGTGAGCAACTCAGTTTCTAAAATAAACAACAGTATTGCTGAGCTGCAATATGAAGAAGCTAATCTTACCAGACTACCACTTGCTCAGTGGAGATAGCCAGCTGCACTCTGATGATCTGACATTAACAGAGAACTCTCATATTTTTTTTTAATATAGAAGCCAAGGGGCAGTGGTGATCTCATTTGTTTGTCCAGTGCTTTCTAGATAATTATGAGCTTTTCTAATGGTAGATGCAATTATTTTGTCAGTACTTTGGTTTGCCCTGTTAGCCTATTTTTAACACATCAAACTGAATGCATTTATTGTGTAACTGGCTCTAAGAAGGACATCAAACATGTTGATAATATACTCAGTGATTTCACAAGTTTTAAATCAAGGCATGGATGAGGTCACAGTTGGAAGCAGCAATTCCAGTTTCTTTCTTTACTCCTCAATGTCTAGTCCTCATGGAAGAGGAATACCATCCTTTTGATTTAGGTTAAAAGTGGTTGTTGAGTTCAAAACCATTCTTTCAAGTCTGCCTTGCAATAGAGCTCAGTTGGACCACAGCTTGTCTGCCACACGTTGTCTGAAGGCCTGCAGTTACCTCTTTCTCTTTGTGACTTTGCATTTGAGAATTAATAAGCATGTTTTTAAATCTATTGTAGACACACTTCAAAGCAATATTTACCAATTGTTTTAATGGCCATACACTACTGTTTTAATCTCAACTAGCCATATTCTGAGGTTATATTTTGTTTATTTCTCAATTCTATAAAGGTGAATATAGCAGGTTTGATGGATTTTTAAGAGCTTAATATAATTATCATTAGCCCTGGCAGACATGCATATATATGGTCGTGCCAATAACAGAATACAATACTTACTAATGAAATGGATTTGCTTTATATCTGGTTGTATGAATCAGAGAATTAAGATTCTATTTCCTAGCATCAGAGATGTACTAAGAATCTTCTATGAATATACTGTGTCCAGACAGCTAAACTCTGATCTTAGGTAACTGAAAAAATACCATATAGTCAAAATCACTGCTCTTGAAATTGTTGCACACACACAGTGGAAAAATCAGGCGACTCAGCAAATGGTGCTGACAAAATGAGATATGCACCCTCAGAACAGTGAATTTAGATTCACGTCTTTCTTCCTACATAAAGCTCAATTCAAAAGGGACCACACACTTTCATTTAAAACATGAAATGTTGGAACTTCTGGAGCAAAGCGGAGGGGATCCACTTCGGGATTGAAGTGTGCAAAAGAGCTTCCTAACAGGGCTTCAGGGGGTGGGCTGGGGGTAGGGAATCGGTGAATGGACTGCTAGAAATCCTTGGCACAGCCAAGGGCACTAAGGGCAGGGGTAACACACAGCTCACAGATGAGAGAAAATCTTTGTCCTGTACCTCAGACAAGGGGCTATTAGCAAAAACGTACAAAGAACTGCAAAGTACTACCAACAGATTGAGTAAGGAGTTGAAAAGACAATTTTTAAAACATGCAAATGATAAATATTTCTAAATTTCTTTTTTAAATGTTGAGACTGTCATAAAATTATACCATTTCCTCCTTTCCTTTCTCCCTCCAAGCCCTTCCAAATACCCTTTCCTCTCTTTCAAATCCATTGACTCATTTTCTTTGTTTTTCTGAAATGGGCATGTGTGTGTCCTTAAATACATAAATACAACATGTTCAGTCTCTTTTATGTAACTTGTATGTATATAATTTCAGACCTGACCATTTGGATAACCAATTGCAGTGCATTCCATGGGGAAGACTATTTCTCCTGTTCTATCATTCCTTAGTTGCTTATAGTTCTTTGTGTAGGGTTGAGGCCCCATGAGCTTTCCCTCATCTGTATTAGTGTATCTACTGGTGTCATTTAAGCAAACACGCTTGTGAGAATTTATAACTGACATTTCCAGTAGACACAATTTCACAGCAACTGTCAGGAGTAGTGTCATAGATGTATGAGATGCAAAATGTTACAGAAAATTACAAGTGACCAATACTTTTTTTTTTTAATTCCTCAAAATTTCAAGCAATCAAGAAACTGGGAATTAAGTGTAGATGGTGAGTCAATAAAATTTAAGGATATATGGGGAAGCTTAATGGAATAACACTGTTTCATAAGCCAATTACAAATTTTAATCTCTTGGTTTTTTGAGACAGGGTTTCTCTGTGTAGCTTTGGCTGTCCTGGAACTCACAAAGATCTGCCCACCTCTGCCTCTGGAGTGCTTGGATCAAAGACATGCACAACTGCCACCTGGAAAATGCATTAAAATGATTTATTTACTTTTTAATTTTCTCTTTGCTTTGTTGTTTTGCCTGAATGTATGTCTGTGTGAGAGTACTGGATCCCTAGATCTGGAGTTACAGACAGTTGTGAGCTACCATGTGGGTACCGGGAATTGAACTTGGGTCCTCTGGAAGAGCAGTCAATGCTCTTAGGCACTGAGCCATTTCTTTAGCCCTCCAATTTTATATTTTAACTCCACATTAGTGAACAATGCTGCTTTCAGAAGACACAGGAGTTATTAAATGAAAATCTCACAGACAGGCATGTATTAATTCCCTAACTATGATTGGTCAAAGAGGCCCCAGTGTCACCCAATACAGACAATACAAGCCACTGGCATTGCTTTGGTTATCTATCATAATCACGTGATAAGACCCTATCACTGAGGACACCATTCACTTTGGGTTCAGGACACAAAGAAATTGACTCTGAGTTAGCCAGGTCTCACTCCTTTCTCCCTCTTTCCTACCTGCCCCCGACCATGTGGTCTCCCCTGGTGTAAAAACATACAATGCTGCTAGTCTAGTAATTTGTCATTGGTGCCACTGAGAGAACTGCATCCACAGAAGGATAGAATGCCTTCTGTTCTATAAGAATTATCATGATCATAAAATCAACTAATTTACATGAAGATAGAATATGAGAAAGTTTTGAGAAAGATTTTCTTATAACTCCCTGATGCTTTCTTGGGTGATGCCCGTACAGTTGGCTCATACAGTTTCATATTCCTAACAATCAAGACTGTGATATACAGTCCTGCTTATGGATGAATGGTATTATAACATTCTGGGACAGTTGAAATTTAGATGAAGAAATATTTGCCATATCTTCTCATTAAAAGACAAGTAATTTAGCACTACCTAAAAGGTAAAAATAGAAAATTAAAATATTAGAAATCGAATCATCTCAGATGTCATCAAACTGGCAAGTTGCCATTAGTAAATTTCTGGAAGAACATTCTGAGCTTTTCATTTACTTCCCAATGTAACATATTAAATGCTTTTTTTGTTAAAATTACTGGACACAGATTAGTATTCACCACAATTAAGAGAAACATAATTACAAATGTCAATTACATAAGGAACTCTGACTGGAGAAAATTCAAATGCAAGTCTTTGATCAGGGTAATCCACCTCTAAGAGGAAAACCATAAAATTTAAACAAGATACTAATATGATCACTTTGAAGGAATTATGAGAAAATTAACACAGTTTCAGTATGAAACCACTAAGTAAATATATTTTACTTTTCATGCTAAAAAAACAACTTCTTTTAAATTCTAATTCAGTGATTAAAGTGTCTTATGAACATTATCTCAATATAAAACTTTATAATAAAGATAAAATGGGGATTATATATATGTATATATGAATGTGTGCAAGTGTGTGTGCAATCATGTATACATGTAAGTATACATAAACAATGAAAACACCCCATTTATCATTGGTCAATTGACTGTTTATTTTTAATTAGTTTCATATATTTTGAGAATTTCATGCATGATGGTTGAATCTGTATCATCCCTGTCCCTTTGTCTCTCAAATTCCTCTATTACCTCTCCAATATGCATGACCTTTAAAAAATATTATTGTTATATGTATGCATATGTATGCATACATATTATATATATACATACATATACACATACATCATACTGAGTCCATTTAGTTTTGTTTATATGTGCATGTGTCCAGGGATAAACTTTGTATCGAACAACCTATGTGAGAAATTATCCTAAAGGCAAGGGATTCTGCCTCTCTCAGTAGTCACTGGCCTCCAGTAGTTCTCCATCTAAGGGTGGGACTGTGTGGGATTTCCTCAGTCTCTATAGCATGTTTACTGGATTGGTTATTATGCTGCCAACCACTTTTCTAAAATAAAACTTGGATAATAATAATGGCATTTCTAAGGTGACCAGTGCATTACTTCATTAAGCTTTTTGTATATGGAATCATTGATTAACATAGCAACTAGCAATTATTTAGAAAGCTTGCACAATGTCAAATAACACTATTTCTATTTCAGAAATAAAGCTTTCAAGGCCTCAGCCCTAGGCAAAGAGCAACAGAGAAAAGCAGGGATCTGGAGAGATGGTCTTCCCCAGAGAAAAGCACACCAATTGGCTGTAGAGAGCCCAATGGTCAACCCAGATAATATACATAAAAGTGACATAATACAAACTGAACAGGTTATATTTAGGAACACACACACACACGTACATATATGAATGCAGTAATAATTAATGGAAGAAGAGGCCATGATTTTGAAGGAAAGCAGGGAAGGGTATATGGGATAGTTTGAAGGAAGGAAAGGTGAAGGAGAAATGTCATAGTAATATTAGAATAAAATAGAAAATAGATAAAGCTTTTGAAGTCTTTGGGTAAGAATTTAAACAATTTCTAATTTCATCATAGTTCTCCAATGGCTATTATAGTTACTTACTTGCAATACTTCAAATTCATTGTATCTCAAGCCCCAGAAATTAGATGGATGTGATGTTTGTGTCCTGTGTGTGTGAGCGTGTGTGTGTTGTGTGTATGTTTGAGAGAGAAAAATTGCAGCCAGATAGGCCTTTATAAATCTCAGCCATGTGCAAGCAAATCCAAAAGTTTCATGGCTTAGTTTTTATAGCTCTAAATTTGAAACTAAATCTACCTCAAAATTTCTCTTTAAATTAAAAGTGAGATATTCCCGTAATAGGTTCAAACATTGCCTAGTGATCTAAATAATTGCTGAACATGTTTTAGCAACATGTTTGTTATTTAAATGTTCCACAAAAGATGAAATTTTCATCCAGGTGCCACGTACATGCATTTTCAGACAAAAAAATTCAGTTCTCCCTTCCATTAGAGCTGACTGTGTAACTAGTAACAGCAGAAACCTGACATGCTCACGTGTATAGGAGTTTTAAGGAGCATACCGTAGCCCACCATAGAAAGGCCCAGGTGTTTCATCCTATTTTTCACAAGTTCAGCAAGCTCCTGTCTTTCGGACCTCCTGTAGAGGTTCAGCCGCTGCTGGGTGATTTTTTCTGCACTTTTACCGGAATGCTTTGGGCCTTTTCTGCTCAGCCTCCGGGCCCACTGCATGCTCTTCCTCCGCAGCAAGGGGTGGTCCGACTGGTCGCTGGAGGTTGAGTTGCGGTGAATGCCACGGTGGTGCCCCGGCTCTTTGGCATCTTTGGTGTCTTCCCACTCTTCCACACTGATGGATATTTGAGACTTTAAAGGAGATGGATATTGATAATTAGATGCGGAGGAAAAGTCATTACCTAGAACTGGAATACTTCGTTTGCATGATCTTGGTGTAAATGCAAAACTACACCTGAGAGTTTCCACGGGAAAAAGAAAATCAAACCATTCCATTCTAATCACCTTTTCCTAATCACTCACATGAAATGTAACCCTAGCCAAGGAGACTTTTACTGTATGGAAACATGCTCACGCTAGTCAACAGTTTCCTTAATGCTACCGGACTTATGGACCCAAGGATCTGCCATGGAGTTCCCCTCCAGGTGTGAAACCTTGCTTGAACTTCGGCTTTCACAGGCATACACAGCTGTCTTTCAAAGTAATAGGAATTAAGCTACCAATTTAAGTCAGGAAGTAGGTCCAATACATCCTCTAAATATGAATATAAATTATGAGGCTCAGTGTGTCCCTTACCCAAAACTGTAGCAACATGTTAGGCAATAATTATACACCTCAATTCAGCCAAAATATCAACTTATTCAGATTTCTACTATGAAACAGTACCGTGTTAGGACAACATAAAATAGTTCATTTAAACTTCATATCTCCTGGTGAAAAGTTCACTAAATGAAAGTAGAAACCAGATTTTATCTCTCAGAACTTAAACTAGAAGCATTAAAGATTTTACATCATGGGTACCTTTATAAATCTTTGCTTATTTTTTTCTCACCAAGTTAATATTACAACTAAAATTTCCTCTGTGGAAGTAGTTTACAAACTATTGGGAAATATCTATCATTAGTAAGGACTATCTACAGTTATTTAGTAATAATTTGTAATATGTCCTACATGAGCAATTGCTTGAATTTCTTCTGTGTAAAGCTTTCCATAGAAAACAGCCAAGGTGCTGAGCTCATTTAGGAGCATTTACAATTTAGGTATTAGAGTCATACACTGATAAATATTTAAGGGACAGGGGAAGAAGGATTTGGTGCTTATTCAAGCAGATCTAAATCACTATTTGTCTTTGTGAATGTTTCTTCTTAGTCCCATCGCTCAGGTACTGTGAAATGCATGCATCTAAAATATGGATCAAAGTGTATGCATGTATTATTGAAGCAATATTAAAAAGGTCAAATTTAGCATTGTTTTGAAATCCTGTATGAAAGGGATATCAATTGCAAGTTAGTTTTTTTTTAAATAAGTCTACACAACAAGCAACATCTTCATAAGTGCCACTTTATCTAGAAGAAAAAGGAATGAGAATAATTTGGGGATTTTTTTTTTTTCAGAAAACCAAGTTAAAATTTAGAGATTTCTTAGTACAAATTTGGAATTTCAAAACCTTTCTTTCTCCTTTGAATATCATGTATGAAAAGCATAGTTAGCTTTTTATAATGAGATGAACAAATTAGAGAGATGCTTCAGGATTTTTCTAGCTCAATATGAAGACGAAACATTCTAAATAAAATGATAATGTTAATATTCATCCTCTGCCCCTCACCAACCTTTTAAAAATTTATCTAACACATTACCATTTATAGAAAACAATATCATCTCTAACTTTGAACTAAAGTAATAACAATAGTAATGCATAAGAAATAAAGTTTACCCACAGTGTAAATAACATTGCTGATATGCACTGTTATTAAATTGTATGCCTATTGTGTGTTTGTGTGAAAAGATAGCTGTTTGTGAATTAATTTCCGACTGTCTCTTCCTTTGGTGTTTGGCACACTGTTCTGCTTTGGACTAGGCAAAAGATACAGTGTAGCACAGGAAATGAAATGGTGGCTTCACCGTAGGGGCTCTTTCTGCACTGCTAGTTTGAGGATTAGAATAGCAGATGGTGAAAACCAGGCGTTCTAGGGATCACACTGGACTTGGTTTAAATTCCCATAGACTACTTAGCAGCTTCCTTTCTTTGTTATGAAATCTAAACTCTCTATTTCTATTTTCCCTTCTGAAAAAAGTGTTTCATTGCATTTTTTTTTGTCTATCAATTATTTTTCTGATTAAATCAAAGAGACAAGGCATGGAGTTTAACTCAAAAAATGTTCTCTCTCTATATATGCACATATATATGTATATATACACTGAGAAAGCAGTACAAATGAAAAATAGATATTAAAAAGAGAGTAACAACTTTGTTACTTGGTTAAATGTAGTGGATTTGAAGACCATAAAAATACTTATAATAAAAATATATGTATATTTTTCTATAATGTTTCTCTCAATTATTCTATGTTTATAATTAATTAAAGAACTCTGTTTTTTATATTTTTATCAGCAAATAATCCAATGCTGGATCATAGGCAAAAGAGGGCCACACACAGAATTTTCCCATGGGAGTTGGATTGCAAACTCAGGCAGTCATGCATGAACATCAGGTGCTCTTATTTATTTAGGTATATCTCTACCCCTCCACAAATACATTTACATGAAATGGTTTAAGGTACATATACATTTGTATATACATACATAAAGTTGAAATAAAAAATGACAATTACATATGTGTTTATAATAAGTTGTCACAATTTAAATTCTTATCATTTTAAAAAGGTGTATTATTTATTAAGATTCATAAAACTTGCCATGACTAAGAAAAGTGCTAAATGTAAATCTTTACAAAAATAATAGCATGCATTTAAAAGAAGAAATAACTTATATCTAAAATATCTTTATTATTTCATTGTTTAAAAGAATTTGGAAGAGGAATGGGAAGAACACAGTAGTATAAAGGCTTAAAGGGGAAAAATGGAACAAGAAGGGTTAAATTAGGGTAGAAATGGAGGGCAGGGTAGAAGAGGGAATAGCAAGAAGGATAAATAACACTAATATTTGAAAAAGTCCTATTGAAATATTTCTCCAAATCAGGGGAACAAGAGCTTTGACAAAAGCCTCAAAAAACTTCTTGGGGTGATTCCAACCAAGCAAGTGAAAGATTTGCACAATAAAACTTTTAAGACATTGAAGAAGATACCAGGAGATGGAAAGATTTCCTATGCTCATGGATAGGTAGGATAAACAGTGAAATTCGCAATCGTTCTAAAAGCAATAACTAGAATAAAGTAAATTCTCATCAAAATTCCACCACAATTCTTCACAGACCTTAAAAAGCCCATAATCAACTTATCATGGAAACACAGGCATACCCCAGATAGTTAAAACTCTCATGTATAGTGAAAGAACTCCTGGAGGTATCCCCATTCCTGACCTCAAATTTTACTACAAAGCTGAGAAGTTGGCAAGGTGAGGTTGGATGTGGCCTGTTCTGTTTCTCTGATCATTCAGCATTCACTCCAATACCTAGGCTACAATCCACATAAGCACAAAAGTTAGGTGTAAAGTAAAAGACTGTGTGTGTGTGTGTGTGTGTGTGTTGGATCTCCATATAAAGGGGAAATAGAATAGATCATTACACATGGATGGGAGGGGGTGATAAAGTCTGGAATGAGAGGATCAAATGGGGAGGAGGATAGAACAGAGATATGAGGGAGAGAATATGAGGAGTGACAGCTAAAACTAGGGGCTATTTGAGGGGCCATATGCAAACTGAATACAATAGGTGCTTCCTAAAATATATTCATATATGGGAGTGCTCTAACGAGTCACCAAATAACTAGGGAGACAGAGTCACAACTAGTCATGTCTTGTCACAAAATGAGTAATTTTGATCCTGTCCATAAACTGATGGTAAGGCACTATTGGTAAAGACTACAGGTATTCATCTCATTGACTATGGAGAAGGCAAGCTTGTGCCCATTTAGTCTTCAGCCCTGCTGGCTAGTGCTCATGGTAATGAACAGTATGCTGCATGCATGAAGGAGAAAGGTAAACACCAACCCAGTTACAAACACTCATATTCACAGTGGTGATCTAGCTGCAAGATGTGTTGGTGCAACAGTGGCAAAAAAACTTATGGGAGTAACAAAGCACTCTGTTGGATTTAAGGTTCCATGAGATGGCACCCATTTCTGACACCACTCAGATAGCCAAGAATCTGAGACTAGATAAGTCAGGGACCTACTTGAAAACCAACTACTACTGGTATGCTAAAGGAATGTAGGTATAAAATGTGTCCTAAAAACACTTATCTACTAATAGCTCTGTGTACCGCTTATCCATCATCAGAGAAGTTTCAAGTACAGAGACCCATAATTAGACAGTGTGTAGTAAGTGATAGACCCTGGAATGCTCAGTCCTAAAAGGGATGTCTCCATCAAATCCCTCCAATCAGAACTCAAGGAACGCTGGAGAAGAGACAAAATGGTCCTAAGATTCAGAAGGGCTGGAAGACATCAAGGAAAGAAGGCCTTATAAGCACAGCAGAAATGAAGCATATATGAACTCACAGAGACTTTGCACCATGCACAGAATCTTCACATGTCTGGGATAAACGAGGTTTCAGCACTGAGAGGGGACATGGACACAAACCCACATGCCTAACTCTGAAGCTATCTCCAATTGATACCAGCTCACAAGAAAACTTAGTTTTCCTCTACAGTCTTACTGGGTATACAAACCACTCTTAAGGACATGACACATGTTCAGCAGTAGATGGCCAACACAAAATAAACACAATAGCATTTCTGGAGGTTCTTTGTCTCTCAATGCTTTGTCAAGGCTTGCTGTGGATCTACTTGGTTAATAAAATGCTGATTGGCCAGTAGCCAGGTAGGAAGTATAGGCGGGACAAGCAGAGAGGAGAATTCGGGGAATAGAAAGGCTGAGTGAGGAGATGCCGCAAGCCGCAATCATAAGAAGCAAGATGTAAAGATACTGATAAGTCATGAGCCATGTGGCAAAGTATAGATTTATCGAAATGGGTCAATTTAAGATGTAAGATTTGGCTAGCAAGAATCCTGAGCCATTAGGCCATACAGTTTCAATGAATATAAGCCTTTATGTGTTTATTTGGATCTGAGAAGCTGCAGGCCTGAGCAGAACTGGAGAAAACTCCAGCTTCAAAGGCTTTTTGTTTTTGTTCTTGTTTTTTACTTTACAGGTTACTTGTATATGTGTTATGGTTTCTGTATATAATATGATTACTGTATATAATAGCATGTGTGTCTGTACATCTATATATATTTCCAATATTTGTTATTTGGCTCTTTTTATTCTGTTTGTTTTGTCTTATTCTGATTTGTTTTTACTTTATCCTATTTATCCTATTTTATTATTACTATCTATTTTTAGATCCCTGTTTGTTTTCTAATGAGAGAGCAATAAAGGCTGTGGATTTGGGTGGGTGGGAAAGTGGGGGGGTATCTAGAAAGAGCTGGAGGAAGGGAAACCTTAATGAGAACATATAATATGAAAACAATCTGTTTTTAATAAAAATATTATAGCAAAATATTTTCCAAAACTCAATTCCATATGTTTATGCAATCAGCCATTCAATCATTATAGAAAATAGCTACTAGTGTTATATGTTACATGTAGTTTCAACATATTTACAGAATTACTGGAGTAAATAGAAAATAAGGAATACCCTACTCTCTAATCTAAAAATGCTTCATGCAAAAACAGCCACATTTTATGACCTTCAGCATATTATGGAGATTCCTATAATTAATGATAATGATACTGAGATTTTGTGAATAACCTACAAAAATACTGAAAATTTTTTAGTGAAATTAAGTTCTAAATCCTGATAGCAAAGATTTTCACTTTCAAATAATAGCTTTTAAGAAATCAATAACTTGTTGGAGTAACTAAGGTATTTTAGCTTCTGGACCTCAACTCCATGTCTGAAAATAAGGTGTTTCCTCTCTGTAGTCTCTTAAATGTCTTTAAGCTCCAGTTACAATTCTACAAATATGAACTTTATTGATGATAGGAACAACCTCCATCAACTGACACTTTTAAATCTATACAGTATAAATGCCAGAGTTCACTAGATTGGTGCACAGCTACACTCCCAACACTCAGGATTCTGAATCAGAATGTTCAGTTTCAACCCAGCCTAGGCTATAGCATAAATTTGAGACTAGCCTACCATATGTCATAAATAAAATACTATCTCAAACAACCAAAAAATGAGTAGCTGAGGAAGAAGGACAGGAGAAAGGGTAGGAGGAAGGGGTGAGTGAGTGAGTGAAGGAGAGTAAGAAAGAAAAAAGAAAAAAATAGAAAGGCATAGAGAAAAGTGAGCACATGAGAAGCAAAGGAAACACATTAATTTAAATCCAGTTTAAGCCTAACATTACACAAATCTGATAAGGAAATAACCCTTGCTATCAAGGAAGCCTATAGCTCTGAAAAAACTAATTTGGGAACTTTTGAAGGAAAAAAAATTGAGTTTATGGAAGAACAGGAGAAAGGCTTCAAAGCAGACAGAGCAATGAATAGTTAACAGGAGCAAGCAAAAAACACAAGAGAAAAAAATGGAGATTTAGATGTGGTGGTATTGTGTTCCCCAAAATATTGTGTACCTTAATAAACTTATCTGGGGTCAGAGAACAGAAAAGCCACTAGTTAGGCAGTGATAGCACATGCCTTTAATCCTAGCATTCCAGAGGTAGAAATCTCTCTGGATCTCTGTGAGTTCAAGGCCACATTGGAAAAAGCCAAGGATGGTGACTCACTCCTTTCCCAGAAAGTGAGCCTTTAATCCTAGGGAGTGATGGTAGAAAGCAGAAAGGTATATAAGGCATGGGGACCAGAAACTAGAAGCATTTGGCTGGTTAAGCATTCAGGCTTCTAGCAGCACAGTTCAGCTGAGAGCCATTGGGATGAAGACACAGAAGCTTCCAGTCTGAGGAAACAGGATCAGCTGAGGAACTGGTGAGGTGAGATAGCTGTGGCTTGTTCTGTCTCTCTGATCTACCAGTGTTCACCCCAATAACTGGCCTCAGGTTTGATTTTATTAATAAGAACTTTTAAGATTCCTGCTACATTTAGAATTTACTCCAGTTGGAAATTCTTGAAATAATTTATAAGACAAATAATGCGCAGGGGCTGAGCGGAGGTTCAGGGGTAGAGTGCTTGTTGTATAAGCAGGAGGGCATGGCTTTATCATACTACCCGAGTTAAAAGCCAGCGAGGGAGGGCGTATGTGCCTGCAACTCCGGTGCCTGTGTGCAAAGACAAGTGGGTTCCAGGGCTCACTGGCAAGCCATTCCAGCTTAAATGTTGAGTTCAAGTTTCAGTGAGAGACTGTCACAAAAATATAAGGAAAAGATGCAATCGAGGTAGACATGATGACACAACCTCTGACACGTACATGAGTCTGAAAAGATGAGTGTACCTACACAAACACACACACACACACACACACACAGACACACGCAAATATGGGAGTTAGATGGGATTGTGACTGTACAGCCTAAGATCCAATTTGTCTTTACCATCTCATGAAGTTCAGCAATTGGAAAACTTTAGGGACTTAAATAAATTTAGGGCCCAAATTGGAGTTTTAAATGGAGACTCCTGAGTTGGCCAACTTCATTTTAAAATGAATATAGCAAATACAAAAGAAAGCCAAACTTAGGCACTTGGCATCAGCTTCCTGTGTGTGGGGGGGGGGGCGGGGGGATGATTCCATCCTCAGTGCCTTGCTAAATGTGAAGGAGATGGGACATCTCACTCATCCTAGATCCCTTGGCTATCAAAGCCTTTGGGAACAAACGAACAAACCATATGAATAGGAGTGTCATCACTAAATGAGAAGAAACATACATAATTGTTGCTTTTCAGTCCTTATCAGGACACTGCAGTAACAGACTACAATAAAAAAATTTACCATGAGTTTGGCAAAATTCAGAGGATCATCTTAACACCAGATGTCTTGGGTAATAAGGCTCATTTACACATTTAAGAGACTTGTATGCTGCTGTCTGTAGCCAGCCAAATTGACTCTTCATGTGGTAAAACAATAAAATTGCTACTTTCTTGCTTCCTAGACATTGAAAATAAAACTTAAGGTCACATAACAAGTCTTCCTGTATTAAATAAACAATACAAGACTCATTGTTATACCATTCCTCATCAAACTCCAGAGACAGTTTAAAGTGGCCAAGACATAGTTCAGATTTCCAAAATACTCAACACTTGGATGTAACACGAATCTTAAAAGGTCTTATTAATTAAAAACAAACCCAGAGCCACATATTGGGGGTAAATGCTGAAAGATCAGAGAAACAAAACAAGCCACATCCAACCTCACCTTGCCAACTTCTCAGCTGAACCTGTTTCCTCAAACTGGAAGCCTCTGAGTCCTTATCCAAATGGATCTCAGATGAACTGCTGCTAAATGCCTAAAAGCTTAAAGGGCCCTAGTTCCTGGTCTTCATGCCTCTTATACCTTTCTGCTTCCTGCCATCATTTCCTGGGATTAAAAGCATGTGTCTTTCCCAAGCAAGACATGAGATCTCAAGAGCTGGGATTAAAGGTGTGTGTGTGTGTGTGTGTGTGTGTGTCACCATGCCTGGCTATTTCCAGTGTGGCCTTGAACTCACAGAGATCCAGATGGATCTCTGCCTCTGGATTGCTAGGATTAAAGGCATGTGCTACCACTGCCTAACCTCTATGCTTAATATAGTGACTGTTCTGTTCTCTGACCCCAGATAAGTTTACTGGGGTGCACAATATATCAACCACACTTGGATATGAGGCAAAGCATCCAAAAGAATTACCATATTCATATCAACTACAGGATACAAACCATAATGCTGTGCTATGTAAATTTAAATTCTGAATGAAAAAGTAGCATTTTAGTCACCAAAGATGTAGACTGAATAATAACAAGATGACTCCACATTTGATGTTACATTTGATTGCTGACAACTCTTAAACCCCAGATCACCTCTTTCTCACTCCAAGGCTAGGGTATGACAGGCCAGTGTGTCTTGTTTTAAAACTAGTGTGACAGTCATGCTCATAGCATTAGAAACTTTACCCTGGGACTGGCCACTCACTAGTCCTTTGTGCTTTTCACTCTCTCATATCACTTTGGGGAGTGTTTGGATTATTATTATCCAAACACTGCCTTATTATCTCTCCTCAAAGCCTCACTAAACGTTCTTAGCACATAGGCAGTATTTTCATTCTGAACATGAAGCAAAATTTGGGCTTGGGACACCCATACCACCTTTGAGGTTGATTGCATTTCTCCCTTGCATTATTCCTGCTCAAACATTATCACCAAGTTTTAGAAAAAAAAAAATTAAACAAACCATGCTCTACACCTCCCATTCTCGTAGAAACTTACAATTTATGAGCAAACAAACATTTATGCAAGCAATAAGGATGAACACTTTGTTAAGTAAGTCAGTGAAACAGGCAACACAAATAAAACTGTGAATAAGGGGAGCTTGTGTAGGAACAGGTGGTATAGAAAAGATCATTCCATTTTCCAAAAGAAACTTAGGACTGGATTCAGGAAGAATGTTGGGAATTATTTTGAAAATTCTTTCAAAATTGATTTCTATAAAACAAATATTATTTACAAGAAAGTACTTGTTTATCAGGGTTTTACAGGTAATTTCATCATGTTTGGTTTCTCCCCCAAATTCTCCTTTATCTTCCCCATCTCCCTGCCTATCCAGTTTTATGTTCTGTATCTCTGTATCTCTTTTAAAAAATAAAAATACTATATCAAGCTGTGAAATAATCCTTCTGTGCAGTGTGTAAATACATGTCTCTATGATTTGTTTAAATCAACAAGCTGATTGGCCAATAGCTGAACAGGGTAAAGTTAGGCGGGAAGGCCACAGTGAGACTGATGGGATGAGGAAGGGCAGAGTCAGGAGACACCAGTCAGCCTCTAAAGAAACAGGACATATAGAAAATGAACCAAGCCATGAACCAAATGACAAAGAATAGATAAGAAATATGGGTTAATTTAAATGTAAGAGTTAGTTAGCAAAAAGCCTGAACTATAGGCTGAGCATTTGTAAGTAATCTTAAGCCTCTGTATGTTTATTTCTGAGAGGCTGTGGGCCAGGAAAACTCTGCCTACATATGGCACCCAACATCCAGGGGCATGCACATCCACACAAAGCCTAAAAATGGTTCTAAATGCACAGAAACAGAGAAAAACTCAGCGTCCTAGTCTCACAGTCTCATGCTAGCTGCAATGCAGAGACATGTCTCCCAACAGTTGCCTACAAGATGGAGCTGGCTGCCAATCACCATAAGCTAAGTGGTGAGGCTGGCTCCTGCAGTCTCTCACATGGCTCCAGTACAGACAGGCTTCAGCTAGCTGCTGCCTGCAGGCTTGAACTATCAGTGCAAGCTCTCCCAGCATGCTGCATGGCAGGTTTGGAGTTTTGCTCATGGAGACAGAAAAGGATTATAAATATGCAGTAAGACAGATTCAGATGGATAAAACTTCTAAACGGGTTACAGTGTGTTTAAAAATGTGCATAGGTTTGGGAGGGAGAAAAGAATGAGCATATATAGTCATAGATTAAAAAAATATAGTTTAAAAAAATTAAATAAAGTCCTTAAAAAGGGAGTAAAGTAATATAAAAGAAAAAAATCCATGTACAGATGAAAAGCACAGAGTGTGAATCCTGTATGTAATTGTGTTGTCTTTGAATTTTTTGGCTGCTAAAAGACACTGGGTTATGAAAACTGCTAGATTCAACCAACATATATATTTGAAAATATCTTGACTTCAAAATTTAAGTCAAAAGATGTGTTATTTTGGAGAGAGGTTATGCTTTTATTTCCACAGGAAATGAGAGGCTATGGATCCTTTCTGGATTGAAGGAAATCAGGTTTGATCAAGGAAGACCCCCTGAAATCCTTATTACAGACATAAAAAAAATAAACCTAAAATAACTACAAGACACATGATACATAGTTTACCTGCTCAAACACATAGCAACGAAAGCATCTTTGGCTGTGTAAAATGCATAGTCTATACTTGAATTAATACAGATATGCATTTTACCTTTAAAAGTTTATATATTTTAAAAACAAGGGGACCAGAAACCAATTTAAAAAGAAACAAACAAATGTACCAGGTGATACAGCATTCAAAACAGCTTCAAGGCAGCTGACTGAGATGATCTAGCCTCAGAGAATACTCCAGCCAAGACCTACCTATTCTCCTGATTTTCTCAAAGTTCCCCCAAAGATGTTAGTGCTCCACAGACAACAGGAAGTAGTCCAGAGATCTAAATCCACATTCCCCCAAAATGGGTTATGGATACTTATTATCATTTAAGGGGAGTTGGTCACAAATTGTTATTGGTAATGGTCAGCAAAAAAGCTGAACAAAGAAGATTAGATTCAAGGATCTCTTTCTGAAAAGAAAAAGTGGGGATATAGAAATGATAGTATAAAATAACAGATTATTGAATCAACTTTTAAAGGAAAAAACTACAAGTCTTAAATATTAAATATTCCACAATGGTATGGGTTTTTGTATATTGATACAAACTTAAATTTCATTTTAATATACTATATGCATATTTCTACTCTTGTTTGGGGTATTGTGTTGATACAACTCATTTAACAGTGTAATGTATAATTAAGATATAAAAATTAATAGTCATCTATAATAATCAAACTTATAGTCATATTAGATATGTTTCCAAGGTTAAACAGATATGTTTGGATAGATGGTCATCAAAGACTTTAAATACCTACAGAATATAGCATTTAATATGTTTTAAGAACATAAGGCTTTTCATGACAATAAGATGTGTCTGCTCCTGGCCGCACCAATCTACTTTAGAGAAGATGTTGGTCATTGAAGAAACTCCATATGGAGTTTACTTTCTCTGTGGCAAAAGTTAGCCACTGGGCAAGAAACTACCCTTGCTTCGATTGCTAACAGTATGGCATACAAATTAGACAAGCAGGCCACAAAACAAAATGACTGCTGAACTTTGCCAAGACAAGGCAGACAAAATTTCCTGCTTCTCAGAAAAATCTGTCAGAGATGCTAGATCCATAGGCCAGAGTTGGATGCCCCAACATTTCAGAGGAACCTTGGGTGACTATCCAGGTAGCTAGATTTTTTTTTTTTTTAATCATTTCTTAGTTTTGGAAGTTGTTTGCTCTCCACTTCCTGTTTACTCAGGAAATATATCCTTCTCAGGTCTTTGATGGACTTGAAGACTGGATAGTCACAGTTTTCCTTAGTTATAATAAAAAGTGAATTAGGTATAAAACTTTAGAGTCACAAAGGTAAGATAAATAATATTTTCTCTTATTTTGCCAAATACAAGTGGACTAGATACTGTAATTGTAATTCTCACTTGATAACTGGATTTTTTTGTATGTAATTTTACTAAGTTAAAATTAAAACTTTCCGGCCGGGCGTTGGTGGCGCACGCCTTTAATCCCAGCACTTGGGAGGCAGAGCCAGGCGGATCTCTGTGAGTTCGAGGCCAGCCTGGGCTACCAAGTGAGCTCCAGGAAAGGCGCAAAGCTACACAGAGAAACCCTGTCTTGAAAAAAAAAAAAAAACAAACAAAAAAAAAATTAAAACTTTCCTTTTATGTAGACAAAAAGAAGGAAATTCTGTGGAATAATCCTTGTGTACCCTGTGTAAATATATATCACTATGATTGATTTAATAAACAAACTGACGGGTCAATAGATGAACAGAATAAAGTTAGGTGGACAAATCCAAACTGAAATTAATGGGATGCAGAAATGCAGAGTTGGGAGATATCAGCCAGCCGCTGAGGAAGCATGATGTATAGAAAATGAGGTAGCAAGCCAGGAGCCAAGTGGCAAAGCACAGACAAGAAATACGGGTTAATTTAAATGTAAGTCAGTTAGTAACAAGTCTGAGCTATTGGCTGAGCATTTATAAGTAATCTTAAGCCTCTCTATGTTTATTTGAGAGTGGATGCAAGTCAGAAAAACTCTGCCTATATTATCTTGAGGAGCAATAAGTAGGAAGAAATTAGGAATATGGGGATGAACAAACCAATAGATTTTCATGGAAACCAAGGAAGAGATGTTTCTCATGTAAAAGATGATGTAAAGGAATGGATAGTAGATGTTTTCAAAACATTTTATATTTTTTCAATTATTATATATTCATGTTATCAATAAAGTTGACTCTTCTGGAGGTACTGAGGCAGAGTAGAATTAAAGAAAAGTTAGCCGGGCGGTGGTGGCGCACGCCTTTAATCCCAGCACTTGGGAGGCAGAGCCAGGCAGATCTTTGTGAGTTCGAGGCCAGCCTGGGTTACCAAGTGAGTTCCAGGAAAGGCGCAAAGCTACACAGAGAAACCCTGTCTCAAAAAAACAAACAAACAAACAAACAAAAAAGAAAAGTCACCAACCTAAGAAAGTAGCATTGCCTGTGGAAGAACTTTTAAAGGAAAGGTTATCCACCTTCCATTCACACAATGAGTCACTGGTGACCCCAATAACAAACTTTTCTAAATAACTTTTATTACATCAGAACTAAGATTCACAAAATTTTCACAACTATTTTGTGTTTTGTGGAATTAAGAAGAATATTTTAATAATTAATGAAAATATCTGATCTATAACTTATGTTTTGACATTTTACTGCATGTGTCATTATTTTGTTCATTGTTTTTCTGATGTAATTAGGGGACTTTCATCATTTCATGCAGTAGACAATTATCCTAATGTCTATGACGGGATGCTTTTTCCTTTCTCCTCAAAAATCTATTGTTCTTTAATGAATATAATCAGCATGAGGATTGGTATCACTGTGCAACTTTAGGTCAAGATATTTTTCACCAATATAACATAATACATATTTTTATATTTCTTTTTTTTTTTTTTTTTTTTTTTTTTTTTGGTTTTTCGAGACAGGGTTTCTCTGTGTAGCTTTGCGCCTTTCCTGGAACTCGCTTTGGAGACCAGGCTGGCCTCGAACTCACAGAGATCCGCCTGGCTCTGCCTCCCGAGTGCTGGGATTAAAGGCGTGCGCCACCACCGCCCTATTTTTATATTTCTTGACCTGTCTCAAGTGGCTATACATCTGATAGGGCACCATTAGTCTGCAGAAAATCAGAAATGGGTTCTTCATCAACCTTAGGCTGCAAAAATCCTTAAAAGTGGATTTCTCAGACCAAACGATTCATTTTTATGTCTAACAACCACCATTAATACAGCCTTAGATCTAAATTGTTTTCTTAATGTATACAAACTTAATATACTGTTGCATTTGTATACATTGTACATGTTTATTCATGTCCACAAGGGCAATTATTAGATATGCAGTTCTTTTGTTTTCAAGTTTTACTTACAAACAAAAATTTAAAAAGTCAAGGGGAGCAATCAGATCAATCATACCCTAAAATCAAATAATTTATATGGTTAAAATTATGATCTTGCCGGGCGGTGGTGGCGCACGCCTTTAATCCCAGCACTCGGGAGGCAGAGGCGGGCGGATCTCTGTGAGTTCGAGGCCAGCCTGGTCTACCAAGTGAGCTCCAGGAGAGGCGCAAAGCTACACAAGAGAAACCCTGTCTCGAAAAACCAAAAAAAAAAAAAAAAAATTATGATCTTACCACTAGCACCTTCATCTTCCTATATGGTTCCCATTATACATTTCCAGTAAAACAAGAGCACACAGCCTAAATCAATACATTGAGTGCACATTCGTGTATAAATAACTCTGTATATGGAATATATATATATATATATATATATATATATATATGTAATTTGGTAGGACAGGAATGCTTTCACCATAATACATCCAGCACATGGAACTCCAGAAGAAGAGAAGAAAATATAAAATTTTTATTTTAATAAAATTTTATCCTAAAATTATGCTAATATCAGTATAGAATTCCACCAGTCATGACCAAATTACCAAACACACAATGTGGACACACAATGAGACACACAGATTGGGGGAGTGTATTCTAATTCCTGTAACCTTTCTAGTACATTGACATCAATCTATGAGGCTGTAGAATAAAATCTTCTGGTCTGTCTGTCTGTCTCTCTTTCTCTTTCATACACACATGTATGGAATAATATATATGAATATGCATTTATAAATATCTGAATTAGGCACACATACATAAAAAGTGGATGATACAAATTTTACAGTTTATGTAAAGAAGCTACTGACAGGGGTACTGGTTATGCCATCACTTCCAGATCATCACTCCTTATAAGTAATTCTGTGATGTGGATAAATATAATTTTTTTACTCAGTTCCTTCCTGCAGAATTTAGCACACACTTGGCAAGGGACAGTAACTGACAGCTTAAATTACACTGATGGCCATGCACAGTGGAAAAGCTATCTCCACGCAGTTTAGTTGCTTTCCAATTGTCTGTTGTTGATAAGTGTGCCAGTGAGAGTCCTAATGAGTACAAGTAAGTACCCAAGGAAGGTAAGGGATGATGACCTGACATTGGGAATGAACATGATGAATCAATGGAGCTGAAAAATAGTAGACACATAAGCAAAAAACACTAGGAAAAAAATTTAAGAACAAAATTGTATAAGGTATCAGGCAAGAATAAAATTATAGAATAACTCAGACTCATGGAGTATATGAATCTAAGTTTTGCTTGGTGTATGTGTGTGTGTGTGTGTGTGTGTGTGTTTATGAGTATATGTGAATAACTATGATTTGGGAGTTGGTGTTGTCTTAATGCATACAAACTTAACATAGTGTTATATTTGTAAACATTGTATGTATTTATAAATATCCAAAACAAATATTCCTAGATACATACATATTTTTATTTTTCATACTTTGCTTTGCAAATTTTTTAAAAGTCAAAGTGAATAACAAGATTCATAATACCATAAAGTTATATAGTTTACATTATTAAAATCATGACCTATTTGACTAATAAGGCATTTTTCAAAATATAGGGTTATTGGCTTTATAAATTACATATCATAAATTGAAATGTATTGACCTGAGCATTCTCTGAAGTAGCATTATTTACTCAAAAATAGTGCACCAGCTGAAATAGAAATAAGATCTATGACGCTGTATAAACTTTTTCAAAGAATATTGTCTAGTGAGCCCTGAACAAATGGCACATTTCTTTTATCTTAATCTATAAGGTAGTACATGTTCCCTCCTTCCTATTCATTATGCTTCACATTCGGTATACCCTAAATTCACACACAGCTACTAAAGGGGTAGTGAAAACATAAATCCAGGGTCCGTACTCAGGGGTTGGACGGAATAAATGGATAAATGATTGATGCCCAGCAACAAGGACAGAAGTATTGCTGAGAATGGCTAGGATGCAGAAGAGGAAAAAATCCAGAAAGAAATCTTCCTGGAAATACTAGGCAGCTAATGTGCACTAATGATTCTTCGTCATGTTGGTAGAGCAAGGAAATGTGGCTGATCTAGCAGTCCTATGCAAGATAGCCAAGAGAAGAGGATCTCAACATTTCAAATTCCCAATGAGGGAAGTGAATCTCTAAGCAGGCCTGAAGGCTTCACCTCAGCTTTCTTACAAATCCTGTGCTTTCCAGTGCATTCTCAGCACTTCAGTGACTACATCTAGCATCACTAAGTATTGTTCTGTTGTAGGATGATAAGATAGACAGAATTTTGGACAGGATGGCCATGCCTATGTTTTTCATGTATAGAATTAGAAGAGCTTAGCTCAAATTAAAAGTAAGTAACTTCCGGCAACAAAGAGGAAATAGTTAAAACTATATGAAGCAGTGGGTGTTCTCAGCTAATGTGCAGAAAAAGATGAGGCTTTTGAAAACAATTACCTAGTTTAGGTTTTTTTTTAGATTGATCCTCAAAGCAAATGCTGTATTCAAAGCAGATTGTGGGAGAAGGAAGGAGTTGCCTAGAACAGTGGAATCTAGTGATAAAAAATAAACATTCTGGTGTCAGAGGGTAGTCGATTCTAAATCCAGGTCTGACACATCCTAAAGTTCAAATATTGTTCAAGGTATCTTCTCTCACTGTCAGTAGTAATACTGCTTTTCTGTATTCAGGCTAACTTCACTTAGCATAAAGTGCCAAGATTTGTCCATGTTGTTTACTTACTTTTTAAAAAGGACAAAATTTCATATTTCCTATTTCAGTAAAGGGTAAAATTGTGCTAACATGGATAAAAACTGGAGAAATTGGGCTGGAGAAATGTTTTTGCAGTTAAGAGCACTTGCTGCCCTTACAGGTGACCTAGATTTGGTTCCCAATACCCACTTAGTGGTTCAGAACTATCTATAACTCTGTGTCTATGGATTGTGCACCCTCTTCTGACCTCTACAGGCACCAGGCATGTACATAGTACATACATACAAGCAGGTAAAACTCTCATACACATAAAATAAACACATCTTTTAAAAAATAAAGAAAAAAAAGGAATGACAGAAATGGAGAAGTTGAAAAGTGTTTGTCAAAGGTACAAACATCTACAGGTCAAATGAATAAATTCTGGAAATGTTACATAAGGTATTGTGAATGCAGTTGATATTAATGTATTATGTACTTGAAATACCCTGAAAGGGATTTAGGAAGAACATTCTTTGCTCATTATTATACATCTCATCAAGTAAAGCAGCTCCTGAGATCTATCTATGTAGACTCAGGCTTCTGGGTCTCCAACCACAGATACCCTGAAGACAAGATTAGAGTTCTCCAGACACTCCCTGAAGAGCAGCTTAATCTTTAGCTTTGGAAAAAATCAAAATAAAACTAGTTTTCAGAAGGCTTAAAGACTGGAACTTTTGAAATATATTTCATTATAAATTTTAATATACAAAATAAAATATGAATACAATTTAGATTTTAATTCCTAAAATATCAAACTTCTGAAAGAATAATTAGTTGATTAAAATGTTTTTTTTTATTCTTAGTGTCTTTCCTTTTAGCCCTGAATTTTTGAATAGATGCCTGCTCATTATATACCTCAGTCCTGTCAGTACAGACTATGAATTTTAGAAACTACAGAGAAAAAAAAAAACAAGAAGTTTGTGACTGCTGGTAGCTATGGTCATTAGTTTCCCAGTGTTTACTACAGTATTATGCAACTGATATATTGAAATTATGAAAGAGGGTCCAAAGTGAATTAATAAATGCAGTCCAAAGTCAAAAGCAACATTATTTTGCAATCTTTTATGGGAAAATAGAAATACACTAACTTGAAAAGGAAGTATCTATGGACCCTTCAGTATGATATGCTTTTTACATGCAGTTCTGAACTTAAGTCTTCATAGTCAATCTCTTTAATAGGTCTGATACACTGAGGAATGAGACAAACAGAGGATACTTACTTGAGATGCTATTTCTCGAGACTGACACAAAGGAGAGAAAAAGAAATACACAAAATGCAGTTTAGACAATGACTGAACCGTACATACATGGAACCACAACAAGGACAAAATACAACATATATCCACATCACACTTTTAAAGCAATTATGTGTTTACTTTTTGTAAGGCTTTTGATCAAAGTCAGATAAGCTATTTTTTTTATGTCTATCAAAGATTCTTTATCCTCAGATTGTTTTTGTTGTATTAAAACTGGCTAAGAATGATATTTATTAAAATAAATGGTAGAAAAATAAATGAACCACTCCATGAAAAAGAGAATATTGTAAATAACCATTTGCATTAAGCGCTTACTATTGGTAATGATACACACAATAGCAATATGACCTAACATTCAGGAACATTATAATTAACAACAATCTGTGTAGATACACAAGATAGGGACTTGTGTATTTATTCTACTGATGTCTTTTTATTGTTGATAAAGATGTTATTTTAATAAAGTTACAAATATAATTGCTTCTATATGCATTTATGAGTAACTTATCATCAGGAAGTCTCCTGAAGTTTTCCTGTTCTCATAAAGAGGGCTTGGACTTGTCTCTACTGAATGTGCCTCCCCATAGGGGACCTTGCCTTCTTGCAGGTGGTAGTGGGAGGTTAGTTGAAAGGAGGAGGCTGGGGGATGGGAGGAGGGAAGAGGGAGATCTTTGATTGGTGTGTAAAATGAATGAAAACAATTTTCTTAATAAAAAAGACTACATCAAAATTCTATCAAAATATACTTTATAACTACCATGACCAATTAAGAAATATTTGTATTACACTGAACATTTATGACCCACTTTTAAAGAATATGTGAAATTGAAAGCCACAGGACAATGAATAGTATTTGGAGACAGAACTGCTGGAGAGTGATTAGGTCATGAAAGGTCTAGTGATCCCAAAATGCCTTGCTTCCTCTGCCTGAGAAGATACGATGTTCAAGAATCCCAAAACAGACTCTTCTCAGACAACAAACCTACCAGTGTATACATTCTAGGCTTCCCAGTCCTTAAAAATGTCATATCAATTTTTCATTAAAAAAGCCTCCTTTTATTATTTTTATTATGTACACAAATGTGTGCCTGTGTGAGAGTATATGCACGGGAGTACATGATACTCCTCTAAAAGATCAGTATGTTGTAGCTAGAGTTTTCCTGCTTTGCCCACAGTCAGGACAAATCTTTGTCACCCGCCAGTCCCACAGCCGCTCAGACCCAACCAAGTAAACACAGAGACTTATATTGCTTACAAACTGTATGGCCGTGGCAGGCTTCTTGCTAACTGTTCTTTTATCTTAAATTAACCATTTCCATAAATCTATACCTTGCCACGTGGCTGTGGCTTATCGGCGTCTTCACATGCTGCTGGTCATGGCGGCAGCTGCAGTGTCTCTCCGCCTCAGCCTTCTGCTTCCCAGAATTCTCCTCTCTCCTTGTCCTACCTACTTCCTGCCTGGCCACTGGCCAACCAGTGTTTTATTTATTGACCAATGAGAGCAATTTGACATACAGACCATCCCACAGCAGTATGTACTCTTTACTTCAGAGCAATCTTTCCAGCCACTGAAGTTTCCATTTTTATAAGCTATTGGATGTATGTTATGTTGCTAAGGAAACCCTAGCCAAACTAAGGAAATGTTAAATTACTTACATATAAAAAGAGTCCCCCTCCCCGTCTCTCTCTGTCTCTCTCCCCCCATAAAGCTCTAAAAAGGTTTAAAAAAGAGTTTTGTTTTCTTTACTATATATTCAAATAATATTTGTATCTGTCCTAAAATTTGTAGCCATATTTGCCAAACTACTCCATGTATTTAACTGTCTTGAATGACTCTCCAGTCAGTTATTGTACAAATTGTTTCTTCTTTGAAAGTGCTTTCTGAAGTGACCCTAAGAGTCTATGTTCAAAGAAAAACTTAAATTTTGCAATAGAGGTGGTAAGAGAGATGTATTAAATGTCTCAGAAACAACAATGAGGTTACCAACAATACTTCATGAAACTTGAACAACATCCAGATGGCCACAGTACATATCTATGTAAATATATAATCATAACTAGACAAAAAAAACCTCAAACTCTATCCTATTAAATGTATGCTGACTATAAAACTCTTCTGTAAGATGAATGAATTTTTTATTTAATCATGAATTTTTTCAGTGATTACTTAGACTGCAAAAATGAGTATTGTTGATCTGGGCCCTATGCTTATGATTTTGCTTAAGAAGAAAAGATCCCACTAGCCAAAATGTCTTTGTGATTTATCATAACTTTGGAGTTTGAAAAGAAATAGTTCAAGAATATCAACCATTTTATATTAAGAAATTATATATATGTGTGTGTGTGTGTGTGTGTGTGTGTGTTGGATAGTATATTTATCAAAAAACTTTATGTAATAACAATCTAATTTGAAAGTTGTATTTTCCTAAGATTATAAAAAATCACCTGGAACCACAAGATATGAAAAAATTAAAATACAGACGATATAGTCTCAGTTGCAGGTGGTCATCAAAAGAGCTCTTTCCATATTAACAGTAGCTAGTTCCTGTTAAAATTACTCTTTTTTCTTAGAAAATAAGACTCTGTTCCTTGACATTTTTTTATTGCTTTACATTAATTTTCAATGTAGAGACGGAGACACATTCATTCTCATGCTTAATGACTTTTCATTAATTAATTAATTAATGGCTTTGCATATGTGCAGCCAGAAAAATATATTTGGAGGCAATTTGGAGGTTTTTTCTATCTCAGAATCTTAGGGAGACATAATTATTTTGACTCTTTAAAATGTTCTAGCAGTGGCTAATTTTAGAAAAGGAGACTAGAACCCAATATCCACAAATGCTAGAAAAGCCTCTCCCTGACAACAATTTCTGAAATAGTTGAGACTTCAGTTATTGAAAATTTACTCTGTGAATTTATGTAGAACTCCTTTTCACTTTCTATTGCATTTGTGTCAAATCAGTTACCCTGTTTATGAATGACTATATTCATAAAGTAAACGTCACAGCAAAAAGGCTTTCATAGTTCCAAACCTCAGATGTCGTTAGTTTCTGAGATTCCGTCCTGTAGATCCCAATGGGAACATCTCCCGTAGAAGAACACAACTTCTGATAGAGTCTGGCATATGTTCTGATCCACAAGTCATCTTCAGTGATTTTCATCTATAATGCATATGAATGAATCACACAATCAATGCTTAGGAATGAAAAACCCAGTGGTTATTTTTCTCTTCTTAAAAGCTGAGTCAATATATATTTTGAAACCTCCAAGCAGTATTTCATAAAAGCTTGTTCACACACTAGGTTTATTTATTTTCACTCCACCTCAGCTTATCCTGGGAGTTCATCCAAAGCCATGAAACATTAAGTAGTCAGTCTGGGGCAACATGGCATTATATCGGTGCAACAAAAGCAGGCAACACAACATAGGTAGTGACCTGGTGTAAACAGTGCAGAAACCTTTAAGATGATGTCATGACAAAATTGACACTGATATTTAGTGAACAGAGTTTTCTAAAGGTAAAAATGTAAGGTACAGAACTGTAGAAATAACATTCCTATCCCACAATCTTCAGTGTTCCTACATGTACACAAGCAAATCTATTGTAGAAGGAGCACAGGGTTACAGACAGGATACCAGAGTTCTCATTCCCCTTCCCTCCGCCCAGCTGCTTGTACATCTGAACCATCAGCAATCTATGGTATGCTACTTATTACACTACTCTATAAAACAGAAGGCTTAAACCAGGTACAATGCCACAGCCTGCTCTCTCTGATACTGCAAAGGGCTGGAGTGGAGGACTCCTTGATTCCAGGAATATGATGACAGTCTGAACAACACAAGATCCCATGAGAGAGAGAGAGAGAGAGAGAGAGAGAGAGAGAGAGAGAGAGAGAGAGAGAGAGAGAGAGAGAGAGAGAGAGAAAGAAACAATATTAGGGTTGAATGCCAGAATCATCCTGCTCATGGACAATGTAGCAAGTCTTGGACAATTGTCAATTTGTCAACATCAACACTGAGAGTTTTTACTCGGTTTGATACAGAATGGATTTGTTTTTGCAAGGATATTAACTGAAATGCTTGGTCCACAAAAGCAGCATACACTACATTTAATGTTTAAGGGTTTATAATGGATTAGAAGACCCCAGATGCAACACTTTGGACACAAATGAGGAAATAAATGTGATTGTAGATGAGTCACCAAAAGCACATGGTAGATAGATCTCCAAACCTTCTATCAGAATTCTCTTCTCTTCCATACATAGTTAACTTACAGAACAAAGAAACCCCGATCCTGGTATGGTGTCCAGTCCCAACAGAAGTCTGGTGATAGAAATCATATAATCTTTCACAAATGACTGCAATATAAGCAAAATATGTATACATTATGTATGTGAGGTACATAGAACAGTGAGGAGGGTAAACACAAATATTTCTAAAAAAATATTTATATCACTTCTGCAAGCCTCAATAAAATGAGCTAAAATACATTTCAACTTTTCAATAGCCACTTATAGTTAAGCTGATCCTAAAGAAATATATGAAATACTTGTTATTTAGAGATAATAGGCATGATTACATTGGCTTACTAGACATGATACTAACAGTTTATATGGCTTAAAAACAACACAAAAGTCTCTAAACTGAAATAAGATGGTGAAATTAATAACTATTAAAATAAGGTGTTAAAATATTTCAACCAATCTTTTCTCTAAGATTAAGCTACTCAATGGTAAGATAAAAACTATTTCTAGACTTCTCTTTATTATTCTTTATTACATATATTCATTCCCAAACTACTCTATGTTAAAATAAATCTCTTTAAAAAATCGTACTTTCTTAAAATAACAACGTATATCACTTAGCTATAGGAAAATAAACTATACTATTAGCAAGTATATACAGACACCATCATCAAAAGCCATCCCTAGGAGTGGGATGCAGCTTGTTTAATATGCACAAGGCTCTGGAGTCCAATCTCAGCATCAACAAAAGATGAAAATCATTCTCAACAGTTCAGAAGTCATTATAATCAACCAAAAATCCAGGAGAATACAAATTATTTTCTAGAATTTGCTAACTCTGAAATCCTCTAGTTAGGTGTAAAATAGTAAAACAAAGTTGTAAATTGTAGCTAGAAAAAATTTAAGTGAAATGGAAAAGTTTACCAAAACAGAAATGAATCTAATCCAGCAAATAAGTTTTGTGGTATCATGTGGTATTTCTCTCAGCTGTATAAATACACATTCAGACAGATGCAGTATATATTGGATTGAAACCTGATGTATAGCACTGACTCTGATATAATTCTGAACTTAAAATACTACATTTATTTATTAATCTATCTATTGGTACATGTGTGCCACAGAGTGCCTGTGGAAGTCAGAGGGAAACTTTGGCAGGTGGATTCTGTTCATTGACAACATGGGTCTCTGAATTGGAACTCAGGGCTTCAGGTTTCACCTTATCAACTGCACCATCTTGTCGGCCCTAATTCAAAACTTTCAAATTCTAACTGAGCCTTTCAGCAGAAGTTTCAACAAACTACTAACTTCCTTGTGTCCTTGATAACAGGAAACAAAAATCAAACCAAAGTAAGCTTAAAAACTGGTCTCCACTTCCATGGTTACATTCTATCACATGGACATAGGAAGGACTCTCCCTTCAGAATAGTAGCTGAGCACCTCTCTGTGATTGATACAAACTCTGAGCTTGAAGATTTATGGATACCATCTCAGTTGAAGTTGAGAATTTGCATCAAAGGCCTGCTCTTCAAGCACACTTAAAATAAAAGAAAGAAAAAAAACTAGGTTGTACTTTTCTCTTCAAGAGTTAAGCACATGCATATTTGGGGTGCTTGGGGGTACTGTGCCTCCTGGGTTAGTCAGATAAATTATCTGGAAACATTGTTACAAAACATTAATGCTGCTTCATTGTTTGCTGTGGCACCTCTCCAGCATAAGCAGGCTGCTCCTGACACAGGTAAGCACACTCAGGGACAGTTAGCCTAGACGCCAGCAGAAACTCTCCAGATAGCTTTGGATTCGTTCAGTCAGGCAGTTGTAGAAGAGTGCAGCAAATACATAATCAAAAGCAATGTGGACAATAAAACATGAAGGTGCTGAACTTGAAACTGATGTTATGAAATCCTTCATGAATATACGTTTTTTATTTTAAATGGAAATGCTTATTGATTATATGAATAACGAGAGAACAGGAAACATTACTATTAGCTGTGGGCAGAAACAAACAAAAGCAGACTATGATATATGTTTGTGTGAAAATATATGGATTTTTTTTATTGCTCTGGATTACTGTACAGTGCATAAACAGCAGTGTTACTTTGGCATTCAGGAACTAACTAAATGACTCTGGGTTGTAAAAAATGTTTCTTCTGTTTATATAAAGTGAGCAGAAATGATCAGATACTTAAATACCTTCAGTTTATAATACTTGCTATTTTGTTTAACATCTGAAAAAAAGTACTATAAGCAAAGCTACTTTTGGCTTTTTGCTATTTTTCTTTTAAAAATCAAGTGGTTCAGAGACATGCTTGGGATCATAACAAAGTACATTAATACATTTCACAGGAAACTGATATCCAGGAACACCAAGAAATAATTTTAATACACTATTTTATTTTTATAATTGTTATTGTTATTATTGATAGTGAGGAATAAGGGAGAGAGAAAGAGAGAGACTCAGACAGGCAGTCAAAGCCAGAAAGACAGAGATAGAGATAGACAGCTCACAAATGCATGTCTAATGAGATGAGAAAAACAGGGCACATATGTATACACATATATATGCACTTTTACTTAATCTTTTAAAAATTGCTTCTTTTATTTTTGAGATTATAATTACATTGTTTACTCCACTTTCTCCCTTCAAACCTTCCCATATACCCCTCCTTGCTTTCTTTCAAATTTATGGTTGTTATATGTATTGTACATATATGTGTATAAATATATCCCTAAATACAACCAGCTCAGTCTGTATAATATTACTTGTAAGTATTTTTCAGGTCTGAGAACTTAACATCAGATCATATTTTTTTAAAAAAAATTGAATAAAATGTTTCATATCAGTATTTATGTGATTAAATAACATGGAAACATACGAAACTGTTTCAGCACAACTTTTAAAAGTTCAAAGTATCACTACCACTCATTTTTACTTAAAATCTAAGTGAAATATGAAAGAACCATTTCAAAGGAACAAGAGAGCGCATACCTGATACAGAAGCGTGTCCAACATGCTGATGCTGAACACTCGTCCAGCCGCGAAAGGCAGTCGGAACATAAAGGCCAGGTTAGAGCCTCGTTCTCGCTCTTTCTGTTCAGGGTCAGAGGGAGAGGCTGTGAGCATCTATATTTTATGCACTGCTGTGTGGGAAAATTTTCTTAGCAAATATAAAAAATATATATTCTTATTCAAATATTAATGATAAATATGCCCTGCCTTCTTTTAAAATTGCTTCTTGTGAATGTGCATGTGACTATATGTACATGTGTGTGCTTAAAATGAAATTTTAAATATGTCCTAATTTTTATTAACAACATTTTTAAATCTGTTAGAATATCACATAACTCAGAATGTTAACATCTTCAAGTATAAACATTTGTTCTTGCTATCATAGATGACAAAATTAAACAAACAAAATAAAAGAGTTGAATTTAATATAAGCAGTGGTTAAAGTTAACATACTTTATCATGATACTTAGATTTGTCTAAAGCCTAACTGGCAGGGTTATGACATCACTGGGTTGAGAAGCAAATTTCATTATACCACAAGAAGAGTTCTCACGAAAGGGATCAGTGCTCTACCAATCAAAGTCCTTCTACCATGTGCCAGCTTTGAACAAAAATGTGTGCCTTCGCTGTTTCCCTCCACAGCAAACACCTTAACCTGGGACTCTTCACACTCCACAACTGAGAGAAGTAGATGTGTCTAAGCTCTCTAGTCTATGGTACATCGGGGTAGCAGATCAAACTGAAAAGGTGTACCACACCCCATCTGATCCTCATGATCTCTTTCACACACATATTTACAGAGACGCTCCTTGACATTTTCAAAAGAAAGCTTTTGTACATTAAGAATGCATGTGTATTACACTGCACAGTAATCTCTTTAAACATAACTGGATGCATGGTACAGACTTGAGAGGTTGAGGCAGGAGGAGCAGAAGCTTGAGAACATCCTCTTTTACAGAAGACCTTGCCTCACAACAAAACAAACATCTATTATCTTCTTATTAAGGGCAGAAACAGAAACGAAGAGCAAATGTTACATGTATTAACAATTGAAAGAGGCACTGTAAGAGAGCAAGTTAATCTTGTCCTTACCACTCATTAACTTCAAAAACACCATTGCTTTGCTGTAAGCTTTACTAGGGCAGACTGACACAGTTATGTGAATAAGAAATCCCCTTCTTAAAGAAACTGAAGACCCCATTTTTAACGTAGCATATTTTGGGGATCTCAGAGAGAAAGAATCCCTCATATTCTCTTCTTTAAAATGAGTTGGGGGCCATGTTCATAAAAACAAATGCAAATATGCCCCCAAATGAACCTGTATCTGAGGGATGTAAACTACTGCAAACACTGTGACAATTGTTCTCAACCTGTGGGTCGTGACCCATATAGGTGTTGTAAATTAGATATCCTGCGTATCAGATATGTACACTACGATTCATAGCAGTAGCAAAATTACAGTTATGAAGTAGCAAAAAGAAATAATTTTATGGTTGGGGGGTCACCACAACAGGAGAAACTGTATTAAAGGGTCACAGCTTTAGGAAGGTTGAGAACTGATGCACTATGGGAATCAATATGGTGGTTTCTCATACAGTGAAAACATAACTTCATTAAGGTGCTTCTGTACCATGTCTCATACCCAGTGGCTCTAAGTGAACATACCAGAGAGTATTTACACCTCCAATGTTCATAGCTTCGCTCTTCACAATGAAAACAGAAATATTTCACGCTGTCCATCAATAGGTATGTGGATAAAGAACATGAATCCAACCCAGATTTCCTCCTGCTTCTTCATTGTGTCAGGAAACTACTGATTTTTTTTTCGGAGCTGAGGACCGAACCCAGGGCCTTGCATTGCCAGGCAAGCACTCTACCACTGAGCTAAATCCCCAACCTCAAATTCCTCATACTCCCTTTTGTATCTAACCTTAAATCCGCTCACGAGTTTAATGTGAATACTACTAGGTCAACCTCGATCATGAACATCCTATCATAGAATCACAACTTAACAAGTAAATCCTGGTCAAAGATGACTAATTTATCAGTGAAAGAATGTGATGACTCCCTCCATAGATTATGTATCTATCAATTTTTCAAAATCTACCACTAGTACAGTGTTATTTTATTTCTTCTGCTAAATTCTACTGCTTTAACACTAGCTAGATTTCAAATATGACATTTTCCAACCTCAAATCTTTGTTAGCACAAGACAGACCCCATAAGCTGCTAATTAATTCCTCCTTCCTGGCAGCTCAGTGTCTGTTTATATATTGAGTCCATTTACCCTATAATTAGACTTTTCTAGGCCTTCCTGGAGAGTGCAAAAGCAGGAATTCTGTGAATTAGAAAAATGTTCCTTATTCACAGAATTAGAAATGTTTTGATCTTCAAAATGTGTTGTCAAACCAACTTTAATCTCCCACCAGCTTAGTGGGTCAGTGTTGATGTGCTCAGGTAAACTGTGATTTCTTCACGCAGATTAATCCTGCTGGACTACTTTTCTAAGGCCAAAGAATTTCCTGTAACTTTATAAGAAAAAATAGGTGATGCCTAAAAATACCTAGTTTCACATGATTCTCCATTTCAATCACATTATTAAAATCCTTTTCCAAATTTTATGATTGGTGGAGATTTCCATTTGTTAACAATGATGAACAAGTAGTGCATTATGACATGGCTTGGTGATCTACAGAAACATATATCAGGGTGATGCTCCTTTGTTGTGATGCACCTTGAATATTGTACTTCGTTATGTGATATTTTGTTTGTGTTCCGACAAATAAAGCTTGCCTGGAGACCAGAGGGTGGAGCTAGCCACTAGTTAACCATAGAGGTCTGGAGGTCTGTGCAGAGAGGAGACAGGAAGTGATAAGGCAGGATAGAGACAGAATCCTGGCCCTTTTGGACTGGAGGAACAGAAGAGGAAGAAAGTCACTGGTGGCTGCTATGGTGATATTTTATTTGTACTGAAATGCGATTTTAATTTTATGTTAATAAATAAAGTTGCCCTGGGGTCAGAGCTATTAGAGCCATAGCAAGAGCGTGATGGTTAGAAGAGCTAGGTAGATTTCTGTGTGTTCAGGGATACAGCCAGTATTGGAGACATATGCCTTTAAGACCTGGAGGGCGGTACTTACAGGCAGTGATGAGGCAGTCATGTGGTTGGGTTTACAACCAATGAGAAGGCAGAACAGAAAGACTATTTAAACACAGACAAACAGGAAGTAGCTCTCTCTCGGGGAAGTTAGGAGCACTGCAGGAGGTAAGATTTTATCTCTGAGCTCTGACCTCTCGGCTTTCTCTTTTACATTGGCTCTGTGTTTTTTATTTTAATAAGACGATTGGTTACATCTACATCTGGCGCCCAACATGACAAGAATCCATTAAAAACTGCTTGGGGCCGGCTCTCTAGCCCAAGCAGCCGGCTCCCTAGCCGGAGCAGCCAGCTCCCTAGCCCCGGCCCAAGGTCTGCTTGGCCTCAGGCCGGACTGTGAGCTGCTTGCTTAAAGCCAGTGCTACAAACAGCTCAGGCCTGCCCTGCTAAACAGGGCCCCTGCCTGTAAAGCCAAGCCTTGACTCAGCTCAAGAGGGAACAAGTGGCTGGATTTAAGCTTTAGCCAGCTACGCTTTCCCTTTCACTTTCACTTTCGCTTTCGCTTTCGCTTTCGCTCTTGCTTTCTCTCTGTCTCTCTGTTTCTGTCTCTCTTGCTCTCTGGATTCACACCTAGGACACTAGGTGGCTCTTTTGAAATTCGCTCGGATTTCTACTGTTCTACGCAGATTTGGTAAGTCATAAAGGAAACTATTTAAAAGACAAATTTTTTCCACATTTAAAAAAATGGGTTTCCTGTGTACATTGGAAGAAAATTGGGTTTTGTTTGAAATTTTAGGCAGTCTGACAATGGAACAACTATATGAAAAGATTAGTATTATGGGAATTATGCAGTTTATCACCATGCTTATTCTCATTTTACTATTTAAAAAGATAGTCGATTTAAGTGCCAGGATAACAGCTTTAGAAAAACCTGTTAAACCTGTAAAAATTCAGACAGGAGAAATTAACAGTGAAGTTGGTTCAAGTTTGGATCATAAGGTTGCAGAAAGAAAGCCTGTTTTCACACAGTCACCCTTAATTTATCCTGTAACCGTACAGCAGATGCCTGATCAAATGGCTACACAAAATATTTGGGCTCCAATTGAACTGATGGATTTTAAAAGGTTTAAGGAGGCAATAGTATCTTATGGCATGCATTCCCCATATGTAAAGCAAATGTTAAACTCTTGGTCAACATATAATAGGATTATACCACAGGACTGGCGGGACCTTGCACAAGCTGTTCTGGAACCCAGCCAGAGACTTCAATTTCTAACGTGGTTTAAGGAGGAAGCTAGAAACGTAGAAAAACAATGGACGGATAAAGGAATACAAGTTTGTCAGGATCAGCTTATTGGAGAAGGCCAATATGCTTCAATACAAACACAATGTTTATATGATGTTCAAACCGTAATTTTATGTCGAATGGCAGCCTTGAATGCATGGGACAGAGTTGAGGAACCAGGAAAAAAACCTGAGTCATTCACAAAGGTTATGCAAGGCCCAAAAGAATCTTTCACAGATTTTTTAGAAAGACTGGCTTCAGCAGTAAACAGAATGGTCTCAGGATCAGAAGCTAGTAAGGCAATAATTGAAGCTTTGGCATTTGAGAATGCGAATGCAGCATGTAAAAGAATAATCAGGCCGTTAAAGGCAAGATCTGCACCTTTGGAAGATTGGATTAGAGAAACAATTAATGTTGAGGTTGATGAGCATGATGATACGTGGGTAGGAGAAGTAATTTCAAAAGGTTTGAGGAGTGTTAGATGTTTTGGGTGTGGAAAGCAAGGACATTTTAAAAGGGACTGTAAACAGGTCATTCCTAGAAGCAATGTTTCTTCAAGGAACAATGGCAATAGAATGCCCCTTCCTTCTGGAGTATGCAGAAGGTGTGGTAAGGGAAAACACTGGACCAACGAATGTAGATCAACAAAGGACAGACAGGGTAATCCTTTGCCTCAGTTTTCGGGAAACTCCCGGAGGGGCCTCATGCAGGCCCCCATAGCAAAACCAGTTCAAACCTTTCCTGCAGCTGTAGAGGAAATCCCTGCTCTGAGCGATTAAATAACCAAATGACTATTGGAATAAATCATGCTGGTCAGGATGATGAAACAGAGAGAATAGAAAATTCAGGAGAAAACATAAAGAAAATTTTTTAGCAAACTTCTATTAATGAACAGAGACCAAAATTAATGATAAAAATAAATGGTGTTTTGTTGTCTGGTCTGGTAGACACAGGTGCGGACATTACCATAATTGCACCAGAATTTTGGCATCCAGCTTGGCCTCTTCAGGAGGTAAACGTTCAACTGTTAGGAATTGGGACATTATCTGGAGTGAAACAGAGTGCAAGATGGCTGGAATGTATAGGTCCAGAAAGACAGAGAGGAAAATTAAAACCATATGTCGCTAACATAGCTATGAACCTGTGGGGTCGAGACTTGTTGCAACAATGGAATACTCAGATTAAAATCCCTCCAATCTCAGAAACAAATCATAAACTAGCACATGTTGCTGAGAGAAATATTAGAAGGCATTATTTTGAGTGGTCACCAGCCATCCATATTATACAGGAACAGGGCACAACAACTGATAATCTTCCAAAAATACCAACAGCTCTACCTTTAAAATGGTTAACAGACAAGCCTGTATGGGTCCAGCAATGGCCTTTAACAACAGAGAAACTCCAGGCTTTAGAAGAGCTGGTAGAAGAACAGTTAAATGCTCAGCATATTGAACAGTCAACCAGCCCTTAGAATTCTCCTGTATTTGTTATTAAAAAGAAATCTGGTAAATGGAGAATGGTAACAGACCTTAGAGCAATTAACAAAGTAATTCAGCCAATGGGCTCTCTACAATCTGGAATTCCTTTGCCTACTCTGTTACCAAAAGGATGGCCTCTCATAGTTATTGATTTAAAAGACTGTTTCTTTTCAATACCCTTACAAGAAAAAGACAAAGAAAGATTTGCTTTCACAGTGCCTACTTATAATAATTCTCAACCGGTTAAAAGATTTCAATGGAGGGTCCTCCCACAGGGAATGTTGAATAGCTCAACTCTGTGCCAATAATTTGTACAACAGCCATTGGAAGTGATACGTAAAAAATTTCCTAAATCTATAATTTATCATTATATGGATGATATTTTACTAGCTGACTCAAATGCAGATACTTTAGAAATAATGTTTGAAGAAGTCAAGAAAATTTTGCCTTGCTGAGGATTACAAATTGCTCCTGAAAAAATACAAAGAGGGGATTCTATTAATTATTTAGGATATAAAATAAAGCTACAAAAAATTAGACCCCAAAAGGTGCAAATTCGGAGAGATAGACTACAGATTCTTAATGACTTTCAAAGATTATTTGGAGATATTTCTCATCTACGAACTATTGTTGGGGTAAAAAATGATGAACTGACTAATTTGTTCAAAACCTTAGAAGGTGACAAGGACTTAAATAGTCCAAGAGAATTAACACCTGAAGCTGAGAAAGAATTGGCCTTGGTAGAAAAGAAAGTACATGAAGGGCATGTGGATCGTATTGATCCAAAGCTGGATTGCATTTTGGTTATTTTACCTTCTAGGCATTCTCCTACTGGAATATTAATGCAGAGGGAAGATATTATATTGGAATGGATATTCTTACCAAATAAACCAAATAAAAAATTAAAAATTTATGGGGAAAAAAATCTCTGACTTGATTTGGAAAGGAAAATTGAGACTTCCTCAATTAGCAGGAATAGACCCAGCAGAAATTGTCGTACCTTTAACTAAGGAGGACATTGAAAAATTATGGACAGAAAGTGAACCTTGGCAAAGAGCTTGCAGTAATTTTTTGGGAGAAATTAACAGCAAATATCCCAAAAGCAACAGAATTGATTTTATAAAGAGAGCTGAATGGATCTTACCTCGAATTATACAGCAAAAACCCATATCTGGAGTTCGTACATTTTATACAGATGCCAATAAACAAGGAAAGGCAGGTTACAAATCAGAAAATTTAAGTAAAGTGGTTCAAAGTCCTTATAATTCAGTGCAAAAATCAGAATTGTATGCTATTCTGTTGGTATTAATGGATTTTTCAGAACCTCTCAACATAGTAACTGACTCTCAGTATGCTGAAAGAGTGGTATTACATATTGAGACTGCAGAATTTATCCATGATGCTTCAGAATTAACTTCACTATTTATTCAATTACAAGATACAATCAGGAAAAGGAGTCATCCTTTATATATAACTCACATCCGATCTCATACTGGTCTGCCAGGCCCTTTAGCACAAGGCAATGACGAGATTGATAAATTATTGATAGGAAATGTGCTGGAGGCCTCAGAATTTCATAAAAAACATCATGTCAATAGTAAAGGTTTAAAAAAGGATTTTTCCATAACCTGGCAACAAGCCAAAGAAATAGTAAAGAAATGTCCTACTTGTTCCTTCTATAATCAAACGCCATTACCAGCAGGATGTAACCCAAAGGGTACTCAGAGGAATGAAATCTGGCAGATGGATGTGTTTCACTTTGCAGAATTTGGAAAATTGAAATATGTACACCACACCATTGATACTTATTCAGGATGTCAATGGGCAACTGCTTTGAGTTCTGAAAAAGCTGACTTTGTAATCACTCATTTGCTAGAAGTTATGGCCATCATGGGTATACCTGCACAAATCAAAACTGACAATGCTCCATCATATGTCTCTGTTAAAATGAAACAGTTTTTTGCTTATTACAATATAAAGCATATTCCAGGTATACCACATAATCCTACAGGTCAAGCAGTTATAGAAAGATCAAACAGAACTCTAAAGGATATGCTAAATAAACAGAAAGGAGTAACAAAAATCCCCAGAAGTAGACTGCATAATGCTCTATTAACTTTGAATTTTCTGAATGCCAATGAGAAAGGAACAACAGCTGCAGAGAGACATTGGGTAATACAAAAAAACTACAGAATTAAATCAGCCTATATACTTTAAGGATGTGCTGACCTCAGAATGGAAACAGGGTATGTATTACGTTGGGGACGAGGTTTTGCTTTTGTTTCTACAGGAGAAGATAAGCTGTGGGTACCATCAAAATTGATAAAGGTTCGATTTGAACAAGAGAAACCTCTTAATTAGAGGAGGTGATAGTTCATCAACCAGCATGAACATCCAATTTAAACTAACTTGTACCAGTAACACATGTCTTTTCATTTAATCAGATAATAACTTGCCAAAAAGGAACATCCCCAAAATTAGTCTTGGGGAAAGGTTTTTGTTTTTGTCTTTTAGGAGGATGAAGGTTAAGGAATCTGAAGAACACAAGACAAATGAGACAACTGAAGAAAAGGGACAAATCATCTATCCCAGGAAACAGAGTGAAACGGCGTATGGGTATATATTATCTAAAAAAATTTTATGTCTTCTTAAATGTTTGTTTCTGCTTTTCTCTAAAGATTTAACACTATTGGTCTTCTAATAGTCCCAGTTCAATTAAAATTTAAAGCTGACTTTGGAGTTGGAGAATGGCTCTCTCCTTCTTTAAACTCAAGCATGTTGTTAAAAGGAAAATACAAACTCCCTGTATCATGCCAGAATAAAAGAGCCATTTTCTGCTATGGGACAGGACAAAAGCCAAATTAATTAAGGGACTATTCTATTACTAATCTCAACTCTTTGATTCTATTCTGATTCTTTAAACTTTTCTTAAAGTATAAATTTTATATCAAAATTTACAAGATTAATATATATATACATTTTAAACTTTGTTAAGATATGAATGGTCATATAGATTACTAACTAATTCTAGAAAAAAGGCTTCAATTAGCTGCATATATATGTCTTTGTGTTCGAGTCTCTTATCAGTTTTCTGCAGGAAATCACGGCCAGGCCTAACATCAACTGAAGTCTCCGGAAAGAAGATGGGGCCCCACAACAACAACAACAACAACAATTCCACGTGGACAATAATAATATAACTAAGCTGACAAACATCATCTACAGATCAGCTTTGAACTACAAGGTGCTCAGAGCAATTTTGAGATGACTAGCTGAGATGATCCAGTCTCACAGACTACTTGAATAAGGACTTGAGATAAACCCTGAACTTTGGCTTTATACACAGACTGGATAATAATGAAGGATATAGTTACCTTTCCTAGAATTTGACAATTAACCTAAAATTTTTCTTTCAGGATAAAGAAAACTTCGCCCATACCCAGCAGGAAGCAATTTTAAGAATATGATACCCACATTGCCAAAGAAGTGGTGTGGGGCAGGTGGTTTTTTGGTTCTTTTTAATGGGTTTTTGGTCTGGGATAATTTTAATTGTTTAGGGGGGTTGGTTACAAGTTGTTGTCAAGGGTTAGGAAAAAGGCTAAGCAAAGGAGATTAGATTTAAGGTTCTTGTTTAAAAAAAAAAGAAAGAAAGAAAAGAAAAGAAAAAGATAATTACTAGTTTTAAATACTTTACATTATTACCAACTATTAGGATATAAAGAAATGAAAGTTAGTAGTTATAGACATTACAATAGAAATTGTAGTCATATTAGATATGTTTTAAAAATTGAGCAGATATATTTTAGACAGGTCATCTTCAAACCCTTCAGAGATCTACTGAATATGGCATTTAAAATGTTTTAATAACTTAGAAATTTTTCTTTTTTGAGACATGTCAGCTCCTGGCAGTACCAATCTACTTCAGAGAAAATATGGGCATTGAAGAAACTGCATATGGTGTTAATTTTCATTGTGGCAAAAGTTAGCCACTGGACAACAAAGTATCCTCGTATCAACAGGACAAAATGGACAGACAGAACACGAAACAAAGGACTACCGATTCCTGCCAAAACAAGTGTGGTTATGGCTTTATCAGAAGGCATCTTCTGAGGCCAGGACAATATGGCCCCATCCCTGAAGTGGCCTTCACAATCCGGAAAAGGTACAGTGCCCTTTTCTTAGAAGGCAGCTGAACAGGCAGTGGGCCGATGGCTTCTGGTGTGCAATGGAACAGCAACTGAAAGCTCACCATGCCTCTCAATAGTAGACTGGCATTTAATAGAGGGATGTGGAGAAGAAGGGGATGCTGAGATGAAGCCATATATACACAGCCAAGAAGAATGGACAGCTGAATTTAAAAACCATCAACAATTTCCAGAGTTTAAAATCCTGAATCATGACATGACACTAGTGGAATTCAGGTGTTTCTGGTACATGGACTGCTCTCACCCAATGTGAGGTTGAACTGTTGACCTTGTGTACAACCTACTTCACAAATGAGTCTGTCAGATACGATAAGCCTATAGGCTGAAGATGATGCCCCAACACTGCAGGGAAACCTCAGGTGACTGTCCAGGCAGCTGGCTGTTTCTGTCAACTCACAAAATTTTTGGAAGTTGCTTTTGTGCACTTCCTGTTTTTATTTTTGCTAGCTAATATTATTCCCTTCTTGGGTCTCTGAGGGAGTTGAAGATTAGTTAGTTATAGTTGAAGATTAATTAGGATAGAAAGTGAATTAGATACATTTTGGACTTACTAAAATAGGATAGATGAGGGAATTATTTTCTCTGATTTGTCAAATACAAATAGACTAGACATCGTTTAGGTATTTGTTACTTGTATATATTGTATATAGTTATTGTACTTTTGTATATAGTTTTCCTTTTGTTAGTTATAACCTTTTGCCTTTTTTCTTTTATTAAAATAGAAAAGGGGAAATATGGTGATATTTTATTTGTACTGAAATGCGATTTTAATTTTATGTTAATAAATAAAGTTGCCCTGGGGTCAGAGCTATTAGAGCCATAGCAAGAGCGTGATGGTTAGAAGAGCTAGGTAGATTTCTGTGTGTTCAGGGATACAGCCAGTATTGGAGACATACGCCTTTAAGACCTGGAGGGCGGTACTTACAGGCAGTGATGAGGCAGTCATGTGGTTGGGTTTAGAACAAATGAGAAGGCAGAACAGAAAGACTATTTAAACACAGACAAACAGGAAGTAGCTCTCTCTCAGGGAAGTTAGGAGCACTGCAGGAGGTAAGATTTTATCTCTGAGCTCTGACCTCTCGGCTTTCTCTTTTACATTGGCTCTGTGTTTCTTATTTTAATAAGACGATTGGTTACATCTACAGGCTGCTCCTCTGCTTCTCTGATATTTCAGGTTTACCCACTATCTGACTCCTATTTTTTATTGGTAAGATTAATTATATTTACTCATCAGCACTTGATGTCCCTGCTCATGATTCATTACAGGTGAAATGAGATTGTATCGGCATTATTATCTCATTGTGATTGCAATAAAGAAAATATCTAAAGATATTTTATATATAGTAACCACTTAGAAAATATTATATTCTGTCATCATTAGTTCTTTTAACATGTTAAATTGTACTTAGCCTTAAAGACTTCATATCTTTCTTCTGTAAGGTTACTTCCCATGATTTTACTGCACTGGTCTGGTTGTTGTATTGCTTCCCCACTGAGGACTTTCTGTCACCTTTATGCAGGCTTTCCCTAGTTACACTTGAAAATGACCTTCCAGTACTTCCATTACACACCTGAAATATGTGATTCCTTACTTCTTTTTTGTTGTTGTTGTTTATTGATTATATATGTCTCCACTAGTCTCCGTGTTCCATGACAGTACACACCATGCATTTGCTTCCTGCTCCTTACAATCATGTTAGAAACAGCATGTGGCCTGCATGCATATGGGCAAGGAAATTATTTGAGCAAATGAATTGTTCTACATTTCTTACATCAAAATTTTACTAGAGATATTAACACTTTTAACCTTCATAATCTACAAACAAGAAATTAAAAGAAAAAATGAGGGATATTCAATGTCTTTCTTCTCTCACTAGAGTTACTTAATGGAGTTCTGAAGTTATGAATGAGTTTACTGTTAATTTCTATTTTGCAATGTTCCATTTTTTTTAGTTTTGCTTGTTTTGTATTTTATAAAACATACTAGCTATTTCTCCAATTGCTTGTAGCACAGATATACATTGTAATCCTCTTAAAAAGCTTAACTATGGTACATGAGCCATCTTTCCCTGGCTTAGCCCCAGATCTGTGTCCTTCAAACCTGCCTTCTCTGAGAGCCACCCTTGACTGATATTACACCACCCCTCTACTGCAAATGGGGACCATCACAGAAAACCCCAATGCAGAGATCAGTGGATCCTAGTGATCCCAACCCCGTCGGGTATATTCATGTCACAATTCCCATGTCTCTGGCTCTGGGAACATCATAGAAGAGTTGGAAGAAAGACTGTAAGACAGAATACCGGGAAGTCTGCTGTGAAACTGTCCCTCTTAGAAATGGCTGCATAACCCAGACCAGAACAATGTTAATATCGATGGGCATGCTAATGCTAGAGGGGGGACATCCCACTCCTAGACAAAGGGCTAAATTAACAGCCAGGCGGTGGTGGAGCACGCCTTTAATTCCAGCACTTGGGAGGCAGAGCCAGGCAGATCTCTGAGTTCGAGGCCAGCCTGGTCTACAGAGCAAGATCCAGGACAGGCACCAAAACTACACAGAGAAACCCTGTCTCAAAAAAAAAAAAAAAAAAAAAAAAAAAAAAAAAGAAAGAAAAAGAAAAAAAGAAAAGAAAAAAAAGAGCTAAGTTAATTAATCATTGTTGAGGAGAATTAGACTTTTTTTTTGTTGGAATCCAATACAGAGTGGTCAGTTGTAAAACCATAAAAATACAAATAATAAAAATGGACTCATCAGGTTGTATTTATGTATTTGTACATTTACATATTTGTGCATATATATGTATATATATACATATATATATATATCAATAATAAGAAAGAAAAAAAGGACTGTCAATTTCAGAATGGGAGGGGGCATTGAGAGGAACATGGAAGGGGATCATGGAAGGGGTTGGAGGGAGGAAAGCAAAGGGGGAAGTAATCTAATTCTATTTTCATTAAAACAAGGAAGCCAAAAATGCACTAATATCTCTGAAATGGGGACTTAACTCAGAAGTAGAATACTTGCCTATCCAGCACAAGGCCTTCTGTTCCACCCCACACTAAACAGGAAAAGTTTTCCTTCCTAACAGGATTCTGTATTCCAATGAAGCATCATTGATGACCTTCTATTTTCTTGATAATCATTTATCTAAAGCACTTAAAAGGCTTATGTGATACTTAAGTCATTGCTTAAAAATTTAAGGTGATTTAATGCAATTGCTCACACATGTCTTACTATTAGATTTGAGATCATGTACATATGCCTTTCTTGGAACAAGCAATTTAATTCTGGCAGATACTTTGTTTGCTCGGTGGCCACCCAGTACCATATGGAATGAGATGACAAATTCTTGGATGTAATAGAATGGTGTGGGAGGAAAAGCAAATGAAGATTCATTGGAACAAATTATTGGCTTCTGTCTCCTCTCTTAAAAACAATTCTTTGACATGCTTTCATTTCTGCTCTAGACACCCTACAACTGAGTCCGTAACTCTAGTAGCTTTTATTAACATGAACCTATGCAACTTCTCTTAAAGTGCTTGCCCCCAAAAATTCAAACTCTACTTTGTCTGATCATTGACATCACTATCTCATTCTTGATAACTCTTTCCTCATTCATTTCTTTAATCTGTCTCCTTTCAGTCACCGTTTTATGAAGTTCAAGATAAATCTGTGGCTAAACTCTGTCTCCATACAAGTCCCATCTTTTTTGTTTTAACAGTGTGCTTCTTTGGTTGGAGAAACAGTTCAGCAAATAAAAGCTTCTGTCATGAAGCCTGACAACCCAAGTCCAATCCCCGAGATCTCAGTAGTGTAGGAAGAGAACTGACTACAGTTTGTCCTCTGATCTCCACTCATTCATGTACATGTGTATGTACATCAATGTCCATAATTCAAGTATACATATATATATATGTGTGTGTGTGTGTGTGTGTAAATACAAATATACATATTGAAACACACACACACATATATGTATATATATATATATATACATATATATATAGTCATTCACATAGTACCATCCATACAATACATACTAAAATACTGAAAAACATTAAATGAATACCTCATCTACTTCACTAAAGTCATCTTGCTCAGAATTCTCTGTTTTAATCATCACAATTACCCTGCCAGGACTTCATTACCTCTTGTCTGAATAATTGAAATGACTCTATTACTTTTCATTTACTCCAAAGTGCTCTCTTTTGATAAGTACAGAATTATAATATCAACTGTACAAAATCTGATCGAGTCACTTTCTCCATGTCCTTTGACATGTTCCAGCTCCTTTTCTTCTACATAGAAAATCCCAAAGCCAGAGTTTGGGCAGCCGGTGCCTGCTTCCACCGTCTGCCCAGGGTGTCTGAAGAGGACTTCTCAGTCAGAGCTCCTGAGGAGTCGAGTAGTTATCTGGTTAAACCCTGAAAACTCATTTCTTGTGTCTGAGTTCCAGCACACCATGGGGAAATACTCTTCTCTTACACATTGATCTCCACAGCCTCCCTTGAGCTCTCCATGTTGTCCACAATACCACTGATGCTCCCTAAAGCCGAAAGCCCTTCATAGGGAGGCTGTTCTGTTCAGTGTGAGTAGTTCAGTATTTATCATTTGCTACCTTTGTGCTCTCCACTCTTTTAAAGGTAAAAATGAATCAAAAACTCTGCAGCAGTCTTTTTTGGCCTACTGGCTATAAACACATCAGCAAGCAAAGTCTTGAACAACTGACCCAATCCTGATGAGAATATATAATACGATCACTTTTGTTACCTAGACAGAAGGGAGATGCATTCAGTAAACTATTCTTTATTGGTGCTATTTCACTGTATGTAAAAAGTAAAATTAATTGACAAAATCCATCAATATATATTTTATCTACACCTATCTGAAGAAACAAAAGCCCACGTGGCTAGAAGTTACAGGTTGGAAGGAACTAATACATGCGCATAAAATACAGAGAAGTCCCACTGAGACTACATTAAATTATTAAAGCCAAGGCTATAATTGTAGATGAGTATAACATTGCCTGTCTGATTCTTTAAATGTAATCTTGCCTGTGTCCAATTTCATGATTTAATATGAGTGAGAAATGCATGGATAAAATTTAAGAAAATTTGTTTGTAAAAAGTTCATAAGAAAAATTTGAATGTAATTATTACAAACATGAGCAATTAAAGGTGCTAGATAACTAACAATTTTACAAAAAGAATGAAAAAGGTTTGAAATGTCAATATTCAATGAATCTGATAATTTGATTCTGAAAGTGAATATATCATAAAATGAGTGATCACACAAGGACTACCATTTCTAGGTTCTCATTACATGAGTTAAAATGATTTAGAAAGAAATTTAATAATTGCAAAATGAAATACGTTTACATGTAATAGAGAAATTTATTAACTGAAAGTGGTAAACTTATTATCTGAAACATTTACTGAACACAAATGTGGTTAGCTTTGGCTAAATATGACATATTAACACAGAAGGTTTCAGGTAACTTCTGCCTGTAAGATATGGAGAAAAATTATTCAGGATGCATAGGTGTGTTCATTTTTTCAATGTATTTATCTGTTGCTGTCTTGGTTCGAAAGTATTGTTTTTATTTTATACATATTTTTGAGATATGTATATGAATTGTTGTTATATGTATGTATGTGCACTACATGTGTGCCTGGAGTCTACAGAGACCAGAAGATGGTATCAGATCTTCTGAAATTGGAGTTACAGACAAGTGCAAGTCACAATGCTAGCACTAGAAATTGAACACAGATATTTTGCAAGAGCAGCAAGCGCTCTTAACTGCTTAGATATTTCTCCATTACCCACTTCCAGAGTTTGTAAGTCTCTTTTTCTTTTTTCTATTTGAGTCTTAATATGAAGTGTTTCTATCTTACTATGCTGCCTCCTATAGCATAGAACTGAATGTCTTCTATTTCTAGATGAAAAATTAGTTTGTGCATTGCAAACTAGTAAGAGAATAAAATAATGAAAGAAATGAAAGTGTTAATAACCTAGAGCAGAAATAGAAGGAAATTATTTTTTTTTAAAAATACCTTGTTTAATATATATATATATATATATATTATCTCATATATATATTCAAATCAACATATTTCAAAGATATTTGTTACCCTAGGTTGAAGTTTTCCATGACTCACAGGAATTTTCTTTGTGTTTTATAACCCTATCTATCTACCTTTCTCCTTTTTTCCCTTTCTTTCTATTATATACCTATTCATCTCTATGTTAATAGATAACTAACACTCCTTAAAGTAGCATTACATGTACTTATTTAATATGTATTTTAAGTATCAATACTGTGAATCAACCAAGTGTCACATCAATTCGTCATTTTACTGCATTTGAAACCTCAATATTAGCAGTTTTAGTATATGGACATATGCATTCATCTTCAAAAATAATACAGGGCAACTCTGTGGAATGTTCCACAGTAAGTATCTACACTATGGCCATTGCAATGAACCTCTAGGGCTGCTCACGGCCTAGTTAGTGGCCCAATGTGAAGATCTTAAACCTATGATTTTAAAACTTAATTCACATATTAAAGTTGTTATTCATATAAATTATATTTATCACCTTTTGTAAAGAAATAAAAAACTGAATTTTCTCAAATTAATTTGAAAAAAATATATAAGGAAAGAATAAATAGTATTCATAAAAACATATATGAATCTATACTAATGGATCAAACCCAGTACTGGCATTTAGTACCACAATTCAATTTAGCAATTATAGTGTCTGATTTTTTATGAATAATTCAAAAATTCAAGTTAGTTGTCTGTACAGAAAATAAAATGTTGGACAATATTTTCTTATGCATTTTTATATATCTGTGTTACCCATCAAATAATAATTTCCAAGTTTTTGTTCAATTTTAAAACTGCCAATGTTTGCCAATGCATTTTGTGCACATGCAGTGATTGCCCAATAAATATTCATTCCCTTTAATTCAATCTAATTTAAGTTTAATTTAATTTAATTCAAGTTTGAGCTAAGATGATGCACAAAATTATTCCTCGTTGATTTCACAAAATGAACATATGCTAAACAAAACTTTAACTTTTTTTATCCCCTTAATGCTTCTACACAATTCATCTCTAGTTATTAGTAAGCCCCCTTTTTTAGCTGTCCAATGACTACCAATGTTGCGTGTAGCCGTTTCCATTATGGTATCAGTTCCCCGCTGTTAAATGGATACAGTACCTGTCTCTTGTTAAGTTGCTGCACTTACTGCAGAGAACTCACAAGTTATAGGGCTCCTATCTCACATGGCTTCCCACTTCATCGCATAAGCTGCATGTCCCAGGTGACTTCAAGCCAAAGGCTTTTCTGCCGGTCCAGATAGAACTCAGGACTTCTCACAATTTCTCCAGTCTGATAATACTGGGAGCCCCTCACAGACCACATGAAAGCACCTACTGAAATGCTATTTCACCTAAAAAGGATGCCAAGAAACAGGCGACAGGGGATGTCCAGGTCTGGGTGGGACTCTGATCACAGGGCCTTCTCAGAACTTATACCAGGACTTCTTTGCACAAGTACAATGAATTAAATAATTGGCCAAGTGATTGATATTGTAGTCTTTAACCCCTCTGCCTCTTGCATGTGGGAAGGGCTTAGAGGACCAAAGTCACAACCTTCTAATCATATGATTAATTTTTCCTGGAGACCAGCCCCAACCTGAAGCTCTTCCATGAGTCTAAATCTGGCAGGAGTAACAGATATGAATAATAAAACATACCTCCTCATATAAAAAAAAAGTCTACATTATTTTAAAACCTAAAGCCAGATGACAGGGCAAAGATCAAAAACATATTTTAATAAACCACACTGTTCATTTTACATTACCATTACTTAGTGAAGGGACAATAATGCCAAAACCTCAGATGGAATGATATATGATGGACAGGATAGTTAACTAGAATGATAACACCTGTGGAAGCTCTGCTATGAAGATCATCACACCAACCCCATCACAACCAATCTACCACTTTGAGACTGCAGGGGAACAGACAAGACTTAGCAACTGCAGGACATAACCAAGGATCATCAAGATATTTTTGAGACAAATCCTCAAAATCACACTTTGAAACTTGCTATGGACCAGTGATGCTTCTCTGCGTTCAGCTCCGTTTCTATTTTGAACCTGAAGCTATTGCTGTGATGATCAGCTCAGAACTCACATTGTCACCTTTGTGTTTGCTAAAGCATCGGAACCAGGAAAATCTCACTGGCTTTCTCTTGCACTTTTCGTTTAAGGAATATCATAGAATCCACCGAGGTGAATCCTTCTGAGAGTACTCGATAATACTCTTAGTCTAAGGTCAGCATAATGGCTTAGTGGATAAAGTGCTTGCTACAGAAGCCTGGCAGCTTCAGTCAGACCCCAGGAAGCAACAGAGGAAGGAGAGAACTGACCATGCTGCCTTCAGTGAGGCTCATAGATAACACATATGCCTATATGTACACACACACACACACACACACACACACACACACACACACACATACACACACACACACATCTGCTACTAGTATAATAAGATAAACATTTAAATTTAAAAAAGACTCATTCAATAGGTTTCTTTATAGATTCAGATCATTGAGACACGGAGATGCCAGGACAAATCTTAAACAGGCATTGCAATATTTCCTTCATTTATACCTTGACGGCCTGAATACAGTTTATTATTAAACATTATTTATTGTCATTGGGCTTTATTGGAGTTCATTTTAAGATTGTTATAATAAGACAAAGAACCCCAAGAAAGGACTCCACTTTCTCCTTCCTATATGATCCACAAGATCAATATTTAATATGTAGAAAGCGCTACTTCACCAGAAAAATCTTCCATGCCTCTGCAAAAATCCCAACTCCAACTTTCTGTCATCCAATCAACAAGCAGCTTTTCCACTTTCTCTAACTTCAACATCCTAACAAATTTTCTACTCTTGACCCCTTTCCTGGACAATCTCATAGGAAATCTTCCTTTTAACCAAATGGGATTCCACAGAATGGATTTTTATGGGTGTCCAGCAGAGGGCCCTTGTTCAGTAATATAATTTCTTGTTTGTTGCAAAGATATACAAATTTTAGTTTTTCCCTATCTATGAAAAGAGGTAGAAAATTGGTTGATATACACTAAAAATGTATGTTATTGTTTATTAAAATGTTACATATAAATAACTGATATATCATTTATAATCTTAGTGCATTATGTAATACAACATACTTGCTTTTGCTATGGATATCCAAATAAAGTTTCCCATAATATTAGAAAGGATTTATAAGATGTAAATAGGTTTCATTTTTAATTAAATGCTTAAAAATGATTAAAAATCTCTATTTGTTTTCATCTTTTTTATACTTAGTTCAAGAAACATACAATTACACAGGTTTAGCCATGCATAAATGCTGAAAATATCATTCACAATTATGACATTTCTTCATCAAATGTTTTTGCAAATAATTTATGATAGAGATTGGGATCATGGTTTGTGACAATATAAGCAAACACAACTTATCTTTTTTTTTTTTTTTTTTTTTTGGTTTTTCGAGACAGGGTTTCTTGTGTAGCTTTGCGCCTTTCTTGGAACTCACTTGGTAGCCCAGGCTGGCCTTGAACTCACAGAGATCCGCCTGCCTCTGCCTCCCGAGTGCTGGGATAAAAGGCGTGCGCCACCACCACCCGGCATCTTTTTTTGTATCACTCAAATAGTTATTAAATTAAATATTAGGCTGTTTAACCTTATTATGAACCATAATCTTTACATGACATTATTTACTTCTTAGCATCATTTTCCAGATAAGGTTTCAAGGCTAGAAACAAGGACATAATCCAGGTTCCATTACTGAGATGTGTGGAGAGTTGGCTTCTGACCACAGAACCTAGGCTCTTCACTACTGTGTCATCCCTCCTCACTTGTCAGGACAATGCTAAAAGTACAGGTCACAACCAGTTCCACGCAGATTCCTAGTTACTGGATTTGTTTATGGAAGCTGGGCCAATTTGACCCCCAGTAAAAGACCTTTAAAGTCTTAAAAGTGGTGTGGCATCCGGGAAGTTGTTTGCTCTGAACACTCATGGCTCTGTGTTTCCCATATATCATTGATTTGAGAGCTGTATAATCATGAAAGACTTATTTAAAACTTGTCAATCTCATATTCCATATCAGTAAGTAGAGAATACCAATGATTTCCTCAACTTAAAGAATAGTAATAGTAAGAGGAGTAGACTAACATAGCATATGTGTTAGCTCTGGAGATTCAAATACATAGAGATTACCAAAAGCACTTCAGGACCACATATCTTTCAAAAGTTCAGTCAGTGTCTGTCATAGCAGGGAAAACCATCATTGAGGCCAGATATTCTGACTCTGTTCACCTTCTACTTGCCATAAACAACACATAAGTAAACTGTCGTTGATATATTGCATTACCAAGTTTGGTGATCAGCAAAACTCAGGCAGCTTCTCTTAGCTTGACCATTGTGCATTATGTCTGCACTTGAGTGGGCTAATCACATGTGAGCTGAAACATTGATCTTTGCTCTTGACATTTGCAGAATTGTGAAGCATCTTCTGATTAAGTATTAGTGAATCTCCTGAGTAGGCAACTACAATCTGATGTGCATTACTGAGTCATAAAGCCACCCCTCTGAGAAGTTGCCTACAAGTCTACCGTCACCCAAGAGTCGAGAATCCATGGACCACACTCATCTTAGCCCTGAGAATGGAAACCAAACTTAACGTCTACAGAACATGACTGTAAAAGCATCAATCTGTTTAGCATCCTAATGACATAGTCCTAATTAGGCAACTTCTTTGAAACACTCTCATTAAATCCAATTTTCAGTTCTTAGTGCTCATACTCTGGTGTCCCACCACAGTTCTGTTGAAGTGGTAGTCTCCCTTGCCTAGATCAGGGGCAAACCTGGCTTTGTCTCAGGTTGTGCTAATGGTATGACTGAAGCCAGAAATTACAAAAGCCTATTATTCTTTTAAGGTATATATCTTCCATTGTTTGAACCCAAATGGACAAGCTTTCTTAATTTTAGTCTTACCTTTTCCAGTTTTGAAAGTGCAAGAGAGTAACAGTCCTTGGCTCTGAACTGCATGAATCTCATATTTGCTGGGTGAGTAAGCTCAGTGATAATACTGAGACTGGAAAACAACCTAAATTAAAGAAAAATTACATCACACTAATAATCTAATATGGCATGTTTTTATAATAACATATTTATGAATGAGTGATTCTTAGTCTGAGGCATAAAACTACATCCAATTATAACTGCAGGCACTGCCACATAAAATGATCTGTAAAACACAAGAAAAATGCAACACTATCTTTTAAAATATTTTAACCAACATATTAGTACTGCAAGAAAAAAATAAATTCAGCAATTTTCCTTTTATTAGACATTTTATCTCCATAATTATGAAACAGCATGGAAGAGAAACTCATAAAGTTGATTTAAGAAGTTATTAAGATTATTTTGTGGGTGATATTAAAATAAAATATATGACTATTTAGATAGCTAAAAAATTCACATGATGCTTTTCTTGTCCGTTCGATGAGCTTTCCAAAGCTATGGCTTGCTAGCCTAATAACATAGTCTTTCTAAAGGTCAAATCTTGGAAAAATGAGCCTGAGGTAAGAAAATACCATACATTAGGTAAATTTCATCAATGAACTGGTGTCAAGGTTAAAGCATTAATAAAGACATTAAAAATGAGCTAAGTGTATTTGCACTACCTACTCTTCCTATGTCCCTTTTATATGTTGAAAAGTTCACATATCCACATACATACACTTGATTTCTTTCACCCTCATAGTGAAGGGCATCATGATGGTACAAGAAATGACTCTATTTCTGCTTCTGTTGCTGCTCTGTTCCATCAGATCTTCATGTCTTACAGTTTTTCTGATTCTAATACTTTGGGATTCTCTAGTAGTTATTTCCTATGGTAATATGCTTCCTTTCCCAAACCATGCCTTTAAGTTAAACTAAGCTAATATCAATTAGAATACCAATTTTAGTTTGAACTCATCCTTGAACTCAAGGACAAGCACTGACTGAAAAGTGTGAAACATAAGTCATTTGATTAGGGCTCAAAAAAAAAATCAACTTTATTTCCTATTAACAATGCTGAGGGCACTCCTACTTCAGCAGCTCATTGCTTGATAGCAGTATACAAAGGAATGTGCTTGTTTTTAAAAGAGGAGCTGTATCCCTGAGCCAAAGTACTGAGAAGGGTTTTTTACATTTCCTGAGGTCTAATTTCCTGATGCTGATGGAAGACTTGCTGAAACATCTCCCACCTACCAGGTAATGGTGTCAAGCTAAAACTTCAGCAGCATGCAGGGACCTGTTCCGAGATGGGCCGATGGTTCACGGTGACTTCACCTCAGATCTCTTTCCAAGGGCTCCCTTGACCATTCAAGTCAACACACTAAACTGTTCTTCAGAACACTATCCTTCATTGCTCTATGTGAAACATGTACATCCTCTTCTTTACCTAGGTGGACCTTAGGAACCTTGATAGCATTCATGCCTTATAAACTGGAGAAATGTAGGCAGTATTATGCCTTCATCTTAGTTTTGATGGCAGATCTTATTTCTTTGCCTAAATAACATTTAACAAGGATGAAGTAAATAGTACCAGTAAACAATTTCAACCTGATTATAATTCTTTTTTATGAGGTTTAACATAAAAACATAATCATTTTCATTTGTGTAACATGTCATTGTTTTGAATGTCTTATAAGGAAAGGAGTCCAGAAGATTGTGGGTGGTGTGTGAAACATTTAGCCAAGTGGCTGGAAATAGTATTTCCAAGGAACTTAAAGGTTTTTATTAATTATTATTATTATTACTATTATTATTATTGTGTGTGTGTGTGTGTGTGAGAGAGAGAGAGAGAGAGAGAGAGAGAGAGAGAGAGAGAGAGAGAGAGAGAGAGAGAGAGAGAGAGAGAGAGGACATGACAGCATGCCACTGACATGGCAGGTCCTCTTTCTGCTGAGCCACATCACTGCTACATCTTACAGAGGCATTACTGTTTTTTCAGCTCCCCCTTCCTTTTTCTTAGCCTTTCTTCCTAAGATGCCATTGCTTTCTTGTTTGCTGTTCTCTTCAACCTTTTAAAATCAAAGCTATTTTTAAAATTTCCTCTGGAATCCAGTTAAGATGAGAAGTTTTAAATCTTTTGATGTGACAATCCATCCCTAAAGCTCCCTGGCATTTGATTTTCACACTATTTATTGCCCTAGACTGAAGGATTTTCTCTTAGAAAATAGCAACATCTAGAAGGGCCAGGTGCTCCTTTCAGAGCCTACCCATGCCTATCTTGTTATCTATCATTAACTAATGAACTGTTTAAGACCTATTTTCTAAAGCTGTGCTCATGCAGTTGGGATGATGGGTTGATAGTACACACAGGGTTTCTGCTGCTTATTTTTCAGAGAATCTATACTATGTGCATCTCAAACAATCTGCTTTCAGCATCTTTGTCTTTTCATTCAATTATCACAATGTAGTTTATTGTGTAAAGCTCTTCATTGCTCTGGTCTCTGAGAAATACAAAAGAGCTATAAAAGTGAAATACTCATGATTTACCTCTCTGAGGACTGACTGCGGAGACTGCAGAGCAGGATTATCAGCCTATGCATATTAGTTTAAGTGGTGATAAACTGTGGCAGACTGGGCAGCTCCTACATGAAGTGACATCCAGACACTAGTGAATGAATAACTTCTGAGGCAAACATAGTTTCTAAAGGATAGAAACGTATGTTATCTTTTGAAGAATTGTTATTTTCCAACAAAGCATGAATTTTATCTGTATGTATATGGCTTATTTCTCTAATTCATTAGATGGAACATAATAAGAGGTAGAGTCTAAGAGTAAATAATAATTAAAATTGCAGGACCCACTTGTTTTTGAGTGACTTCTATGGTTCAAATTTTATTTGCAACAAAATGTATGTGACTTGCCTCTTATACATAAGTGAACTTGTTATTTTAACCTAAATAGTATTGCATTAGCTAAGCCTGCCACCTAGTGAAAATTTAAAAGTAAATATTTATGCAAGAAAGTATTGTAGGCTACTTTATATATAAAACACCACTTGTATTTAATTATAGTGTTTATTTATATATTTATTTGCTAATACATTTAATTATGTTTCTTTTAAATACTGATAGCAAAAGTTTATTTCTCAGCCTTGATATTTGCTAAACACATTGTGAATGCTAAACAGTTTAGAAATAGAATTATATAATAAGCCACTTTTCCCCAGATACCAAGACTGTGATATAACAATGCTGTAGTTAATAAAATAATATAATTAGTTTTATTTTATCCTCTTGCTTGGTGCTTTATTTTAATATAGACTAATATAATATAATTAAATAATTACAAATTTAAATAAAATAAAAAGTCACATCCTCTTGCTTGGTACTCTGATGTTTGGCTGTTGGTTCTGTAGACAGTTTTGTCCTAGCCAGGGGCTAGAAATGCCATGTTTAGAGAAACTGGCTCATTCACTGGTTTCTCATCTTTATGTTCCTTCCCTTTTAACAAGAGAATCCACTGAGGACAGAATTCTAGTGAGTGTGATTAAATACTTTATGTGCTCTTGAAGGTATGTCCTGAAACACCAGACCAGCCTGTCTGGGATATGCATGTCTCCTGAAGATCTGTGATTAGGACAGCTTGATTGACTTTTCTCTGCCCAATAATTCTTATTAATCCCCACACAAAGATGCTCAGCAGCAACCCGCTTGAACCTGCCTGCCCCCACCCCCATAAAAGCTCTATTTGCTTTTTTTCTACAATGGAACTCCCTGTAAGTTTTCTTCCACAGTAAAACTCTTTTCTAAGACACACTCTGTCTCCATGATTTTCATGCTTCAGTTTAGGAGACAAAGGACCTGGAAGCCACTGATATATTAATAACTTTGGTGAACATTAACATTTTGCCATCATAGTCCCAAAATTACGTTCAACTGAGAAAAGAAGTCTCCATCAAACTCCAGGAACTCCTCTCCTATCTCAGCACTGTTCTGTTTTTAATAAGTGTGAAACATCAATACTTTAGGTAAACCCTTCATTACATTGCTTAATAGTTTCCTTAACAGACTATTAGCACACGAAGTCATCCAGCAATATCAATGTTATTGTTTTTAATCAGTATAATGAGAACAACTTGCATATTTTCAACACTTTCTAGATGCTTGAGAAATCAATGAGTCAAATGTACCCCATTACTGTACATTATACTGTACTGTGCATTGACTGTAGAGGTCACTGTGTCCTGCTACTGGTCTAATGCAGGTATTGGTCTATTTTAGAGGTGATAAATCCATAAGTTGCTTGTATGTTCACAGTGCTCATTATCTTACAATTTTTTGTCACCTAAATTTTAGTAAGCAAAATCAACAACACTTCTTACTGAAGCAAAAATAGTACAAATGAAGTACTTTTTCTTTCTTTCTTTCTTTCTTTCTTTCTTTCTTTCTTTCTTTCTTTCTTTCTTTCTTTCTTTCTTTCTTTTTTTCCTTTTTTTTGTGACAGGGTTTCTCTGTGTAGCTTTGTGCCTTTCCCAGAATAAAGTTTTGTGGGAAATTACTCCTGCATTTTTACCATTTAAATAAAACACCATATTGTGAAATGTCTTTCTGTATGCTGTGAATATATGTTGCTCCATTGGTTGATAAATAAAGCTGTTTGGCCAATGGCAAGGCAGAATAAGTTTAGGCAGCACATTCAAACTGAGAATGGGGAAGAAGGGCGGAGTGAGGAATGATGCCAGCCCGCCACCCAAGGAGCAACAAGATGCTAGCAGACTGGTAACACCACAGCCACCTGGCAACATATAGATGAATAGAAATGGGTTAATTTAAGATGAAAGAGCTAACTAGCAAGAAGCCTGAGCCATAGGCCATACAGTTTGTAATTATAAAAGTCTCTGTGTGTTTACTTGGGACCAAGTGACTGTGGGACTGGGCAGGACACAAGGGAACTCCTGACTACAACACCAATTTAAATCTATACTTAAGGAGCAGTAAACAATTTTACTATGTTCTGTGCAGAGAAACTTTTGTTTCTCAATTATCTAAGGAAAAATTTCCCCTCTCCCTTTCACGTAGTTTTGTCCTTTTGTCACATGTTGGTTTAAAACCAACAGTCAATCCTATCAATGCTGCTTTCTTTTTTCAGAACAAAGGTTGATTCTGTTCAGACTCCAAACAACTCCAGCAAAGAACAATAATAACTCAACTTGATTATTTTTAATTCAATTTTGAAGCACTTATTCATATTTAGCTTAGGTAATAACATTTTTTCACAAAGCTATGAAAACATGAAATATTTTAAAAATGATGTGTGTGTGTTCATGTAGGCATGCACACCTGTGTGTACAGGGGCATATGAACATGTGTGCATATTTGTGTGGAGACCAGATGTTATTGTCAGACATCATCCTCAGTGTATTTTTACCTTATAACCAGTGTCACTCACTAAACCTAGAGCTCATGGGTTTATCTAGACCATCCAGCCAATGGGCTCCAAGGATCCCACTTCCCTGTGCCCCAAGCATGTAGAGTGCACATGCAGGCTGCTGAGTTGGCTTTTTCTGTGTGTTCTTGGATCTGAACTCAGGTTCCCTTGTTCATGAGGCAAGGGCTTTACCAACTGAGCCAAGCAATTTGGATTTGAAACAAAGGGGCCAATTTTCTTTCCATGTGAAAATCATGTACATATTTTCTGGTTGTCTTAGTCTTTCCACTTAGTTGAAATAGGAGATAGTAAGCACAAGTGAGACAGATATAACAGGCCCAGACTTGGGACAGGCCTTCTCTCTTAATGTTTTTGGTCTTCAGAAATAGTCTCTGGGGAGGAGGACATCAACTGCTTAGAGCCTAGGAATTGAATTTCTGAGCAAAGTAACAGACATACTAGATTTCTTCCTGCTTTCCTCTAGAGACTCTGAAGTTTTCTAGGTAGTGGTTTCCCAGAGTTTCATGCTATAAAGGAGGAAGTCTATCTCAAATAAACACACACACACACACACACACACACACACACACACACACACTAGAAAACAACAAGTACCTACTCTATATTATAAGAGAGCATAAGTAGTTTACATTATTAAAATAAATCTGCATTTATATATATTTAAGTAGCTCAGTACACATACATTGCTTAAGGTATATTTTTGGTGAGTTAAAGCATAATTTAGACATAGTCTAGATGACACATTGAGCAGAATACTAAGACTCAGTGGCTTTGGGCATAGGTAAATCCCACAACACAGAGAGTGATGACAAGGGAAAGTGCAGGAGGAAATAGGAGAGACTCTTAGAGACAAGGTTGTCCAGTTGACCAGTGTCCAGTGAGGATGGAAGGGTAAGCCACTGCTGAGATTCCCTGTAAAGTATACTAGCTGGTAAACACAAAGACAATGGAAGGTTGATCTTTTAGGATGAAGATCCTGTCTCTTTCCAGATTGTCAGCTCTCTGGGAATAAAGTACAGCTGAAAGATTGAACTCCTGCCTTTGCTTATGGGCACTGGGTGACTGACAGCTTAAAGTCTCTTATTCTGGAACAGACTGACTGGTAAGAACTACATAAATTTAGAAAGCTGGAGTGTTGCAAATCTAGAGCCAAGTGGCATCAGGCTAACTTTAGTCCCCTTAACCTTTTATTGCTCACCTCTACCTGACCTAATATTCTTATAACTATTAGGTATAATGCTTTTGAAATCTCCTTTTGAAATCGGACATACCACTAGTTAAAAGTTAAAAATACTATCAGAAAGCATCTGAGACCTACAGCAAAGACATCTCTGCTTTAGTATAAGCCATCCACCAGACAGTTCCAATGATGCATTTGAAAGATGCTTTGATTTTTTACCTTTCTTCTTATTCTGTAACTATAAAAACTTCATGAAACTGTTTCTGTCCTTGAACATGTTATTGGGGACAACTGGAATCTATGTTCCTGGGCCATGTTCAGTCAGATTCATCTCCAGTGTAATCTGTTTTTTACTCCCCTTGAGATAAGAACTATGATTTATATGGATACTGCTAAGAGTCCATATTGGCAAACCAGGTGATATTGAACACATCAAGATAATAACAATTAAAAAAAAACTTTATCTATTATTTGGGCATGCAGCATGTCTATAATCCCAGAAATGAAATTGTGGTGGAGAGACAGAGGAAGGAGGATTTCTAGTTAAATGCTAGCTTGATCTACATTGTGAGAATCTGTCTAAAAAAAAAATCACAAAACAAACTACTTAATAAAGTGACTTTGTAGGACTGGAGATATGGCTCAGTAGTTGAGAACATGTCCAGTATTTTTAAGGGACTGAAGTTTCCCTAGTTCTCTAAATTCCCTAAATTGTCATTGGTGAAAAAACATCAGAAATGAAAACAAAAAGACATATTTAAGTTATTCTGGCGAAATAATCCATTTAACACAAAACATATCAGAATAGAAGCCCCCCTGAGGTCCTGCCATAACTGCACGACTTTGTGACCACTAATTAAACCAATCAGAACATAAGGGACAGATAGAGGGATAGGGATGCTTTTATAATCTGTATTGCAAAGACACACTTGTAAGTCACACTGCAGAAAGAAATCCGAAAACACCTATTCATAGCTTAGCATTAGTGTAAATACTACTAATAATTTGTTCTGAGTTAACACCTTCTTATTCCCCAGTGAAAATGGCTCTGGAGAAGTATAAGGTTGATGCTGGCAGACTCTAACTCCACTCAGTATTTCAAGAAATGTCTGAGACAAGAAATCTTGAGTATGAGAAAAAGGGAAAGGAATGATTAGAGGAGAACTGCAGACATGATATGTCTCTGAAAAGTTATTGACTATCTTACTGGAGGGCTGAGACTGAGTTTTGGAATGATTGACATCCTTTGCCCCATCCTTGCCCCATAAAGCCTGTTGGCTGGAGATGAGAGGAAAAACAAGTCATCAGGATATTAATCAATGCACTGCCTTGTCAGGTCACTGGCTCTCTCACAAAAGCACAACTTAAAGATTCAACTTCAGCTTCTGCTCATTTGTATTTAGTTTCAGGCAGCACAAACACAACTATTTACTTATTTATTTTTAATTATGTTTGTGTGTGTGTGGGGGGGGGGTACGTGCACATATGTGTAGGTGCTCACAGGTGCCAGAAGAGGGAATCTGATCCTGGAGCTCGAGTTACAGGTTCTTGTAAGCTGCCCAGCCCTGGTGCTGGTAACCAAACTCTGGTTCTCTGAAAGAGCTCTATGAGCTCTTGCACACGGAGATATCTCCGCAGGCCTCTTTGGCTCTCTTTTTTTCCTCTGTTTCTTTTTCCTTCTTTTCTTTTATCTTTCTTTTTTTTTGTTTTGTTTTGATTCTTCCTTCCTTTCTGTGGTGGTTTGAATGAGAATGCCTCCCATAGGCTCATATACTTTAATGCTTAGTGACCAAGGAGTGGACTATTTGAGAAGGATTAGGAGGTGTGGATTTGTTGGAGTAGGCGTGGTTTTGCTTGAGGAGATGTCACTGGGGGCGGCCTTTGAGATTTCAAAAGCCCATGCCAGGCAGTGTCTCTCTTTCTCTTGATGGTATAACTCTCTCACCTACTTTTCTAGCACCATGCTCCCCTGCCCCATGATGATAATAGACTAACTCCTTAAACTGTAAACAAGGCCCCATTAAATGTTGTCTTTTGTAAGAGTTTCCTTTGTCATGGTGTCTCTTCCTAGCATTAAAAGAGTAACAAAAATACTTTCTTTTTTCCTTTCTTTCTTAGTGAATACAAAAGTGCACTAGGTCCAGAATGACATTGGGACCAAGAGCAAGTTTCCTGTTCAATATGCACTAAATAGCAAAGTCTTCTGTTTTCCTCTGGTTCCTTCTGAAATAAAGTAGCTGTATACTATCTCTTTCAGTTCCTGAGAGGAATAGATACTAGTATTTTCTATCCCTTTTATCTTGTTGCTTATACAAATTTGGTCACTTTCCAAAGAATTTCTGCCATCTTGCCTGGGCATCCCTGGTACATGACATTCTGTAACTGAGACTTTAGTGAAACCAAGACAAAATGTAGAAAAGAGCCTTTACAAAAATACAAGTGTCAGTAACATCTTTCTAGAACATGGAATATAAAAGAACTTTTAAATTTAACAATCTGTGTACAGGTTATTTGTTTATTGATTAAAAGATTGACAGTATTTGCTGTAGCTCAAGCTAATATTAAACTTGCTATATAACAAAATATGATTTTGATCTTTTGATCCTTCTGCCTCTACTTCTTAAGCACTAAAGTCTCTTGTTTATATCACCATGCTCAGCAATACATGATGCCTGATATCTAACCCAGGGCTCTACATATGCCAGGCAAACAGTCTACCAAGGGAACACCTAGGTAATCTTGATGTACTGCATGAAAATTATTTGTATTTAACTCTTATTAATAGGTTCATATTTTTATGTTGTTCTGTCTTATTATATTAAAAAAGAAAATAAAAGATATGAGAAGCATGAAACAGGGACAAGCATGAGGATGTACTTTTGATAAGGAAGATTTGAATGAGAAAAAAAAAGAAAAGGCAGGATTTTTGTTTGATAAAATAAGGTTTGTCCTAAGAAAAGTGATCAGATTATTCCACAATGGAAAAGGAAAATTGTTAACAAAGGGAAAGATCAAATATCATGGAAGGCCTAAATAAATCACAAAGGATAATGGGGGATAAATCTTAGAGTGTATGTAAGAAGATTAAAGATAATTAAAATCCCTAAGACTTCTCAGAAGTACTTATTTTTTTTCAAACATCTTTTTGTTTGAGCTTTAGCTCTTGTATCTTTTTATTTGCTGATTTATTTGCTAAAATATAATGATTTTAAAGCATTGTAAATATTCTCTGTTGGCATGCATTCAGAGTCCAGCTCCTCACTAGAGACAGCCTGAACTATGGTTCTTTCAGAAGCTAGGACATATGCTACAAAACAAACAAAATGAAACTAGAAAAGGAGACAGGTAAGCTTGGTGGAAGAGCTACCATTCTCTTACAAACCTTGCTTGCATTTGATCCTAAAGGGTTTTGGAGGATCACTAACTCCTGGAAATCAGTCACCTATTTTCTGAAAGATCTCATCCTGGCAAAGGAGGGCAGTTAGGACCAACTCACTAGATGGTTAACAAGCAATGTCTTCAGGGAAAAAAATTAATTAAAAAATATATATCTCAGTCAAGGGAGAAATTTGCAGAGTCAAAATGAAGTCATGCCTGGTATGGTGGGGTGCTGTGGAACAATCTTTGTACACTGTAAATATTTTTTACTCTCATTCGTTAATAAAGAGCTGACTGGCCTCTAGCTGGGAAGGAAGTGATTGGGTGGGAGAGCCAGACTAGGAAGATACAAGGAAGAAGGAGGGCAGAATCTGAGGAGACACCATGAGACCCAAATCAAGCAGAATGGGAAGTAAGTACATGAGGTAAATGAGCCTTGGGGAAACATATAGGTTAATAGAAATGGGTTAATTTAAGTTATAAGAGCTAGTGAAAAAAAGCTTAAGCTATCGGCTAAGCATTTACAATTAATATTAAGACTTTGTGTGGTTATTTGGGGAAATGGCTGGTGGGACAGAAAAGTCCATCCACAGTGGAGAATGTTTATAATCCCATGACTTGTGAGGTGGAAGCAAGACAGTCATGGGTCTGAGGTCTGCCTGGACTTCACAGTGACTTGCTTTTACACAGTCACCAACAGAAATGGGGTTGAGGTGTGATATAAGAAAGGTTCTTTTACCTGACACTGAATAAATGTCTTATAATCTTGGCTTCTACTTGCGTTGTGTTTATATTTGCTTAGGGCATAGTCATTTTCCAGGAATTTTCACATAAACTTAGAGTATCATCATAAGTCCCTCAAGGCTGAGGTATAAAAACAAAACAAAGGGAATCCTAACTAATATTTTTTTGCAAGTAAACAACAGACAGGTGAAAGAAATACTTCAGCAGAGGCTGGGAGAGAAGATAGATTTGAAAACACAAACTAAGGTTTTCTCTGTCAGAGTCACTGAAGACCTCAGGCTAGGCTTAGGACCTTTGTTAATTAGCAGCATCATGGGGTTTGGGTGAGATATTTTCAGGGTAAGCATGACATTACCAGAAGTAATTGCAATTGGTCTGACATTGGGGAAAAAATTAATAGAAGGAGGGAAAAGAAAAACATAATTTTACTTTGCAAGTTGGCATGTTTCTTAGTGAAGATCTGTAAGTCAACAAATGGAGTGAAGGGTTTAAATTCAGTCTGGGCAGAGAGAGGAAAACCCCTCACTAAACTAGGGACAGTGAAATGGTAGGTGAATCAGTTGATAGCATACAGGATGCTTAAAGGAATATGAAGGTTTAGGAATGTTAGAAAAAAGAAAGTTAAAAGCAGTATTCAGACTGAGTGAAGAAACTGAGACTGTGGAAGGTAAAACTATTCAGAGTTTAAGATCATGACATTGACTGTGATTGAGGGTAAGGAACATTGATACAAGACTACTGAAACACCAAGTGTTCGAGTAGAATTGGGTTGGCAATAATCACACTAAACTTGGAACTAAAACCTTTGGGCAATGCAGAAGAGTGACCAAGAAATAGTACATGACTGACTGACTGACGCTACAAAATTGATTTGCTAAGTCTTATATAACTTGTTCATTTATAAATGTATAAAGATATATCTTACACTGTAGGAATCTACAGATACTTTATATTTATATTTGTTATATAAGACTAAGCTATCATCACAAGCATAGGGTTATCAATTCATATGTCAATCCAAAAACTGAAAAAATTTTCCCTGAAAAATACTCTTATATACAACTTGAAATAATGACTATATGTCTCTACAGGATATAGAAAAAGAAAAAAAATGAAATTCATTTAAAATAATTTGTTCACCAGTTCTTGTGAAATTCTGTTGGAATTTATTCACCCCAAATGCCATAAAAATTATATAATTTCCAAAATATCCTACCCATTAATTTTATTTTTTTAATTATGGGGATTAAGATGATATCATTTCTTCCTTCTCTTTGCTACCTCCAAATCTTCCCCTATACCCTCTGTTGCTCTCTTTCAAGTTAATGACCTTGATTTCTTTAATTGTTGATAGATATATTCCTAAATATATTAACATTCCCTATAAAGTAACTTGTACAAATATAATTTCAGGGTTGACCACTTGGAATTGGATAACCAATTATTGTACTCGTTCCTGAAGAAGATTGTTTCTCCTGTTCTCAGAATTCCTAGTTGGCGTTAATTCTTTGTGTAAGATTGTGCCCTCCTTGAAGAAAGATAAAACTAGTATTTGAGGAATCTTAATTGTTCATTCATTCATGCATCCATGAGTCAGGTCCTCAGAGAAGGGTTGTTTCCTGTTAGTTGTCAAGAATGTATCTTCTCTAAATAACTCTGGTTAGTTAGTTTCAAATTGTTAACTAATACCTTGATACCTCTCAACAGGACAAATATTTATTATCTGGGAATCAAATAATCCATTCAAAGAGTAGATAGTAAAGATTAAACCACTCTTAACTCTGTCATGATAGAATTAAACACAGTACATTGGATGAAAAATAGCACATTTAGTTTGAAGCTATCATCTCTAAAAACTATAATTAGCTTCTGCAAAGCATGGAAGGAAAAAAAACAATTTTTTAAATTCATCCATTGGCTATGAACCTCATCATTGAATTGATTCCTTTCTTACTTCTCTAAAGAAACAAATTGCTTATAAAGTGATATTTTCAATATGCCCTACATTAGTTTTCAATGCACTATTCAGGACGGTCTTATTAGCTGTATTCTCCATGAGCTGCCACATTGTAAGAATTTTAGTGTGTATATTTTTCCTGCTGGAGCCAGAACTTCTTATGCAAATTCAGGGTATATTTTTTCGGGTCTCGTAGTGTGGTGGAGTCTTTACATGTCTCACCACTAGTTGTTGCATTGCCATTTCAGGGTAGGTTGATTAATTTTCTCCGAAGTTTACGGATGCAGGAAACTGAATTTCAGTGAGATTAGGAATATACTTAGGTCATAAAGCTAGTGATGTCAGGGGAGGCTCCAGATGCATATGGTGCCAAATGGCCTCTGCTGTTGTCTGTAATCAGTTAAGTTTTTGGATTTTCTATTCTGTCATATGAAACTGGCAGTACTATGGCTCATAATTATAGCACATAATGTTTAATACATACATTAAAATATGAAGTATGTTCTAAGGCATGATATATTTTTGATATCTTGATATCAAAATAATTATGTGTTACAAATATTTAAATTACAAGTAGCCTTGGAAGTGACATATTGAGATTTAGAGAAGGTAAGTTCCTGAAAATCAAAGATCAAAATGTCAGTCCAGTTGGGTCTCATACTTCAGTTACTACCTGTGAATTCGGAACTGAACCTATCAACAGTATAAAGATGACGGGGAGAGAATGGTGAAAGCATTGAGAAGATTTGGGTTACTGTAATACTTCAGTAGCTCCCACGTTCGTTCCCTTTGAGCTTCTAAAATCTCATTCATAAAATGGAAATAAGGCTGTCTATGACACTGAAACTTGCCAATTATGTACTATATACTATTTGCTTCATGATCAAATGAATGAACGAAGGGCCCAAGGCTTCAGGTCACGTGGTCACTCCTTCTGCCCAGATAGAATCATATATTTTACATATGGAAAACATAAGAACACGATCACAGGGCTAGGCCTCCAGACACATACCTGAAAAGGGTCTGCACGTTCACAATGGTTTTAGCGTCTGCCATGTAGTCTTCTTCTGCACTCATGGTGCTCTCTTTGTCCACAACCACCATGTTGGCAGCAAATGTCACTCCACACCTGAGCAAGTCATCTAGGCTTTGATAAAAATCCACAGGGGCAGGGAGGGGGAAAAAAAAGGCGGCTTTAAATAAATCACAATACTGCAATTCATGTCAAAATGTACTTATTGGTAGGTTTATATATGTTGTCCTTATAGCTCAATTTATAAAGAAGACAGGTAGACCCTAAGGAGAATTATAATGCAATATGATCTGGTGATATGTGATTCAGAATTCCTCAGATGCCAACTATTCCAAAGCACCCATATTTGCAATCTGTTCTGAGTAACATTTACTATATATAAACAGTAAAATAGAAAGAATGATAATGATAACAATTCTTTATTGCAGTTAACGTACTATTTCAAGGGCACAACATGACAACTGGTTCAAGTTTCTAAGGAGATTTTTGTGACAGTGTAAGAGGGGCAAAGACTACTAATAGAGATAGTAAAGCTAATGTAGAAATATAAAGGTATATGATGAGTATTTTTATTTTTTTATTTTTATTTTTTGAGACAGGGTTTCTCTGTGTAGCTTTGTGCCTTTCCTGGAACTCACTCTGTAGCCCAGGCTGGCCTCAAACTCACAGAGATCTGCCTGCCTCTGCCTCCCCGGCTGTGCTAAGTATTTTTAAATATCTATATTTATTTATGTAGGATCAATATACTACAGATTGTTCCTACACTACATATATACTAGAATAAGTTTTAAACAAGGGATTGAATGGCCCAAGTTTCTTTGTCTGCATGGGGTGACTAGAAAATCTAAGGTACAAGCACTTATTACCTATCCTAGTCAGTTTTCACTCCTATCCCTATAAAATGTCTTGACTAACATTTTCCCAATAAATTAAAGAAAAGGATGTCTACCATTGAGGCTGAAAAAGAGCAACTGTTTCACTGTCTTTGCTTTGTACAGACAAAGAAAAAAAGAGAGAGACAAAAAAAATCTAAAAACCCGGACCAAACGAAGTGAGACTAAACTTGACCCAGTACAAGGATGTAGTAGTTACAGGGTTCAGCGGGTTTTCAATAAGAAAACCAACCCAGATATCCAGATTCAAGATAGCAAAAATAAAATGTGAACAACTCCATTCACTAATGCTATTTATTAAAATTTACAGACAGGTCTTTAAAGAACAGGATTGGTTCACATGGCCATATGCCTCACTGTGGTAGACATTACCAAGGCCTCAACCTAAGACCTCCAGGAATAATCCAGGGAAGGGGGGGCACAAATACTGTGCTTAAATTTGGAGCAATTTTCAGTGACAGAGATTTTATAGCCAAAACTGTGGGGAAAAAAAAAGAATTTCATTCCAAATAAATTCGCCATGAGCAAAGAGGCCAGAATCACAATAACTGATCAACACAATGATCTTCAAAATTAAATTCCTAGTATATTAGATTTAATTTAGATATATGGTATTCATTGTACTTCTTGAATCGATTAAACTCTGTTTTAGAAAGCATCAGGGACTGGGGGCTCATGCCAGTGGTAATGTGGTTGTCATCGTGTGCAACTCCTTGGTTTAAGCTACAGCATCCCAGGAAAAAGGTAGAAAAAGCTGTGGTCCCTTGTGGAGAATATGATGATCACTAAGTCATCTCACTTCTAGCCACCTAGTCATTTCAAGTTATTTCCTCATATTTCATCCTTCAAAAGCTTTTTCTTCATCAGAATTCTCTATTAGAATTTTATAGAAAAAGGGGAACAGAAACTTGTAAGAAGTCAGTTTTACTGATTTAAAGCATAAACAATTTCACAAAACGGATGCTAATGCTAGACAAACACTTTTCTAAGTGAGCTGTTCCAAGTTTGTTGAATCTGCCTCCTCTCAGGTGCATCTGTTGATTCTATCTTTGCAGTATTTCCTATTGTAGTTACTCAGGACCTTGAATTATTACTAAGTTGTGTATTAGATAATACTTATGCTTGGGATGGTATTAGTGAAACATATAGAATCTTTATGCTCTTCAAGTTTTAATTTTTCTAATTAACATGATATATTTTTCCAGTAGGCTATGAACTTATTTTTATGAGTCCTGGCTTTCTTTCTTCTCTCTGCTACTTCTCTATTTTGTATCATTTCTTAAAGCATGGTTGCTTTACACAGTTCAACCACCAGATGGCAGCCAATGAAAATCAATCCGAGAGAAACCCTAAAGTTGCTCTAACCTGGGATACCTTTTTCACCAATCCATGACTCAGTTTTTCTAAGGACTAGAGTGTGAAATTTGTAAGTGCAAGGAAGTATTCTTGTTCCAAATAGGATTTATTTTTCATGAAAATTTCAAATAAAGCAAACAAGAATTATACAGGGACACTCCATATATAATTCCCTCTCTCATATATACACGTGCATATAGATATGGTGACCCACCGTCAATACTGATTAATCTACAATTAATCAATCCTAGTTCATCTACTCCTTGGGAATTTAATTCTCTATGTTTCCTTTTTGATCACCATTAATATTTTACAGTATTATTTCATGTTGTTTATCTGGTGATAATTTACATTTTCTGATTAATGGTTTCACAATAGTGTTTATGTAGTTTTATATTTTAGGTTACTGCATTACATAATGACATGCATTACATAATATTTCAGTTAACAAATGATATAATTATGAATTATGAAATAAGAATACATTGTCAAGACATTTTTACTATTTATATTCCAAGTTATGGTAATGGTCTCATTGCATTGCAATGTGGAATTTTTAAAGTACTATTTGATGCCACCTTAGCGATAATATTACTGCAAAAAATGCTGCTTTTGCAAGAGCCACAAGACTGAAAGAGCTTTGCAAATGGTGTGCACCTGACCAGTTTGACATGCAGCAAGGTCTGTTGCAATTCTACAATGAATTACGGCTTAGGCAGTATGATAGGAGATGCACACCACAGGGACATGAGCTCTGCATGCATGGGTCACCATATTTACTGTATCAACACGACAAAGTACACTCATCATGCAGGAACAAGACACAGCACTTGACAGACCACAGGACACTACACTAGTCATGTGCCATAGACATTGTCACCTACTTGTCAATAGAGCCCACCATGTAGTAAACCATTGGAAACCAACAGATTGCATCCAGAAAATGCATATCTGGCCTATGTAGCAGATGGATTACAAAATGAAAGACAGTGTCACAACAGAGTCAGCACTGCTAGGGAAGGGAAGCAAGTTCATTTAGTTTGCATTTCCAAAACCAAAGACAAGATACATCCTAAATGGCTCTTCTGTTTAAGAATATCATATGCACTTCTCATGAATCACATGATACACTAAGAACTGTGAGTTATAAATCAGAAACATTATGGTATAATTCTAAAAAATCCTTAATTAACACTTAATGTTCATTGATGAGTCCAGTTACCCAGTGCAGAAGAGGATTTGACAATGAAGAGCAAATGGTTTTTATTTTCTCAAATGACCTCAAGCACTACAAAAGCCTCTGAAGAGTAATTAGTAATCTTGAGTATCAAAAGAGCTTTGTCTAAAGAATATACCTAAGGAGGGCATGCTCCATATCTCAGTGTGTCAAGTATAAAGTCCATAGATGCATGGAAAAACTGTGTTATATGAAGTTACATTGACACTATTTCACCTTTAACTCTAATGTCTTACCCAATGTATATTGTTGGACAAAAGTTCATTATAACTGAAATCTTTATTTCTAAGGACAGCAAAAGAAAGAACCACAAACTCCAAGCTTAATTATTAGATTATTAGAAATCACTAAGTTCCATCCACTTAATAGCTTTTAATTCATACATGTATTCACTCAGCATATACAGACCCAAACTTTATTTAATAATCACTAAAATGTATTCTTTTATATTAAAATACTGCATTCGATTAATTTACAAGGTATGTAGAATTTTAAAATGCATATACAAAATCATGAAAATGCAGTATGTTGTATTCTTCAGAAAACACACACACACACACACACACACACACACACACACACACACACACACACACACACAAAAGCACTGGGTGCACCCAGGAGGAGGACTTGGAGACTATGACAGAGAGGTAATAAATACTTTGTGTGTGGACAGATGAGTAGGAATTTGGCAAGTACAAGAGAGGAGGGAAATTCCAGGTCAAGGTAATAAGGGAGTACTTGCAATTTCCCGGGTGCTGAACCCTGGTTAGATCAGTTCTTTTCCCAACTATTTTCTTCCCATAGATTTCCCTCCTATCTCTTTAAACTCTTAAGAAAAAGAAAGTTCAATATGGTAATATATTAACAAGACCTTCTAAATGATGATACTGCTAAGATTTTTGACTAAATTCCTCCAGCCATTGAATTTAATTATACAATTGAATGGACCAGTACTGTTACATAGTTTTAATCTACATAATTCAGTTTTGAAAATGTTGAATTATTTAATCCATAAATTGTATTAGCTTTTTTGTAATCATGTCTAGTTTATTTTATATATAACATCCACAGGCGCACCGTTAGATGGTTTGGGGCATCAGTTTTCATCAAGATCCCAAGCATCCACAGAGTAGATACCATTGTCAGCATTTAACCATCCTTAAAACTCTTGATATGTGCTGTTTTCAATCAATGTTAGAATGTGTGTGTATATATATATATATATATATATATATATATGGAATTTGGGATAGAGTGTTCAATTCTGTTTCTAGACACTTTGTTGCTCCTCAACATTAGGAGGGCAATGTTTTAAGGATCTCAATACACTTAACAATTTTAGAAGCATGTTTATGGAAACAAGCACCAAAGACAGGGAAAGATCAAGGTTTTGGGTCGGAAAAATATTTTTGCTTGTATCTTTTGGGTTAATTTTACATTACTAACTTTTTTGTTTCTGGCTTTTAAAGTATCATTCTTAATTATTAATCGTATATCCATACACATGTTATAATGATATCTATTGGAATCTGCTATCTTCTTTTAGGTTTAGATCATTTCAATTTCTTTACACTATCTCTTTGGGCAATTTTCCCCACCAGGTCTCTAGTTTATGCTTTTCTGAACTATTGTATAATTGAATCATTAAATTCAATAAGAGACTTCAATTTTTCTGAGTAGTAAAGTGTACCTAGGTCATTGGGGGCAAATAACTCTTTATGTTATAGCTGCCATCACGTGAGGTATAAAATTCAAGATGAGACTTTCATAGATTTTTCTCTCTTCTTTGACTGGTAGAGATGGCAAACTTTAATTGTTAGAAGAAAGGCATTTTAAAGAAAACTCATGAATTTTGTTTATGATGCATTTACAACATATATTTAAAATGAGCCAGAAATTGTTCAAAATTCTTAGAACTTGCCTTTAAATAGGGATTAAACTATTCATCTTCATGTGACTTCAGCTACATAAGGGAAAATCAAGTATCCTAAACTTTGTAAGTACATATTTTTGATGAAACATACCAACTTTAAAGACTTCTCTATGATTTAAAAGAAACTAGGAATATATAAAAAACAAATTTTCATTCATATTGTACTTTTTTAACTGTTCGCTTATCTGTGTTGACAACAGTAGTTACAACAGCCAGTTACTTAATAATTGAATAACACATAATGGACAATTTTTCTACTCATTGGGAGACAGAGAATTGGCAAGCATAACTTTACACTGAGAAGCATTATTATTGAGAAACTAAACAAGCACATAAAACATTCATTACAAGTATGTCCCTTGTCTATATTTTGTGGTATGTACCCAAGGTACAATGAAAAGTTTAATATACAAGAAATTATTAATAAAACAGAATAAAAATGGGTGGGTTTTTTTTTCTGGCTGCCAAATATAGAAGCCTATCTATTCTATCACAAGCAACACCAAAGAAACACGGTGAAAAGGATCAAATGACTTATCTATAAATTTCATAAAAATTATCCATATACAAAGAAATGAAAAACTTGTTATTTATACCAAATAGATAAACAAAGTTTTTTACACATAAAAAAATATTTTAGTTTTTTTAGTCTAAAAGACAATAATAAAATAGTCAAAGAAATAGATGTAGATCAGAATAAATTCATAGACAAACGCCAAACAGAAGAGACTAATTAACCAGTTATAAATGAAATAAAATGTCAAAGATTATACAAAACAGCCAATGTTAATAAGTAGAAGTAAATACACACATTAGTTGATCGCAGCCCTAACTGTAGAGGCTATTAGGAACACTCTCAATATAAAGACTCATATCTTCATAAATTTCATACAACAACAGTTTGTATATTAAAACTCTAAGCAGCTCAACATTGCCAGACAGTGAAAAGGTTCATAAATTTTACCAATTTGCAAAACTCAAGAGCACCTTTTCTATCAAATTCAATTAATACACACAATATTTCCACTTCAACTTCCAGGAAAGAAAGTAACATACTTTTATGAGTGAAGTTTTATTTCATCAACATTTGACAACTATACTTTTGGGTAGTTGATTTATTTTTTTCAATTGTTGGAAAAGGAGCTGTAGAGACAGCTCAGCAGTTAAGAATACTGCCCGCTCTAGCAGAGGACCTGGATGATTCCCAGCACCCGTATGGCAGCTCACAACTCTAATTCCAGGGGCTCATACCCCGTCTTCTCCCTTTTGTAGGCTCCAGTCGGGCAAGCATTGCACAGAAATACATGCAGGCAAAACATTTGTAAACCTATAATTTTTAAAAATGTTAAGATTAGTTGCAAGTGCTTAAAATCAATGTGTATGTGTCCGTGTATGTGTGTGTATGTGGTGTGTGTTCGTGTGTGTGCATGTGTATGTGTTGCTAGTGTTCAAAGCTAGGGTCTCTCTCATATGCTAGGAAAGCATTCTTCCACTGAAATATATCTTCAGACTGTGTTTTCTTATCAATTGGGTTTTTACATAAGACCTTTCATTAATTTAAATAGTAACAATGTTAATTTTTTTTAATAGGAGAAGATCTAGAATGTCTGGGCTGTCACGTATGTCAGATCTTGTCCTAGTATGCTACCTATATTGTCTAAGTCTGGGAATAATCTCGATTTTCAAATTAAAGAAAAGAATGAGATGAGGCCACAAGGATAAATATGGTCCAGGCTGTTCTAGATGTTAATCTTAGATCTCATCTTGTCTGCTTGAATCAAAAGCATACATTTCTATAGGATAAGGATGGGTGATTTACCATATATTTTAGCAATAGTTTGTAAATTAGCTGAAGTGTTTAGGTACTATATGCAACGATGTTGGTTGATTTAATAAATATTCTGTGTAAAAATTAAGGGTACCAACATGGATCTGGAACACCTTTTAATTTGGTTTTTCAAGAGAGGGTTTCTCTCTGTAGTCCTGGATGTCCTGGAACTCACGTTGTAGACCAGGCTGGTCTCATACTAAAAAAGATCTGCCTGCCTCTGCCTCCCAAGTTCTGGGATTAAAGGTGTGCACCACCACTGCCTGGCTACCCCATACCATGCTGAATGTGCCCGAATTTGTCTGATCTGGCAATGTTTTGTCTAACTTTGGGTAATATATTCTAGCTTTGACTGCCTCCTAGATTCCAGATGGATGACTTTTAAGGTAGTGGCTATAATAAAAATATTTGGAATCTTTCCAGCACCACATGCCAAGGAGAACTGATGTCACTCTGATGACAGGTCAGAGTTGTTCCGCAGGGCCACAGAAAAAGATGATTTCAATATGCTAGGTTCTCATTTGATAACCATTGAAATGTGCAAGTTTTTCTATTTGGAAGTATTCTGAACATCTATTCCAAACTATAATGTGTTGAGAGTATTAACTGGATTTATATTTTAATATTTCATATTTAGGGCACTTCTGTATTTTATATGGAATTAATTTTGTCTTTTTGATTAATTTATCTCCATAGTCATTCACTCAATATTAGTTTCACCACTGCTCATGTAAACTTGGTCAAATCCTCAAAATTAAATAATACTTGCCAAAGTATAAAGGATTATGATTGTAAAAGTTATTGGAGTTTGGATCTATTTTAGGGAGAAAAGCATCATTTTATGTAATTTTGTACAATAAATGCAGAACAGAAGCCATTTCAGAGCAACAGGTGTTTCATTGTTTCAAAGGGGAAGAAAAGAATGCATAGAGTTCCCAGGAGCATGAGTTCAGTTTGTGATTCCCCCTTCTTCATCAAAGGAACATAGATGAGTAAAAATATTCGATGTCACTTTTGAGACATACACAGGAAGCTCAAGGTTTTATGTTATGTCCTTGGAATTTAGTAAATAAATTGAAATAATCATAATATTTAATGTATATTAATAAAATAACCACGTTAAACTTAAAATTATGCTCAGCAGAAATCCACAAACAACAGCACCATGTGGAAATTTATAATCCAAACTGTCAACAATTGGTAAGGGTGATACATTTCGAATGGGTAAGTATCAGAAGTTAAGCTGAATTGTGGCCTATAAAACTGAAAACAATGTATGCTGTTCATAACAAAGCCAATGAGTTAGGTAAAATACAGAGGAAAGAACAATGCATTAGTCGTGGCAGAGCTGGTTCTAATTCTAGAACTGATCATGGGAACTTTATCTGAATGTCATTACATCTTTAGCTCTGCTTCATATCATTGACAACAAAAAAGTTTATTTAAACATTTCAATTAAACACAAACATTAAGACTCCCAGATCCTGAGTACATCTCTCTGGTACCATGATTTCTATGTAATATGAATATATAAACATAAAAAAATTAACATGTCAAATATGATGACTCATCATTAATACTCAACATTCACTACTATTACAAACTATGAGCAAGGAAAGCACATCAGCTTTCTAAATTAATCTCCATGGTTTCATTCAGGGAAGATAGTTCTGAAAGGCCATATGCACACAGAAATAGTGACCTTAAAAAGAAATAGTGACCTGTCAATAATCCAGAGAAGGGAGTTTTCAGATGTTTTGTGTGATTAATTACCTACAGGAAGTAAGGCTATACAAAGAACCACCGAACTGTATAACCCTGATGAATGAAATGATACTCTAGGAACCAGAAATGTTAATGACTTTGTATTCAAAATCAAATAGTATGGGATGGCTGGGACCATGTTTGATATGATAATGAGAATAAGGGGAATAAATGGCTGAGTCCAGATTACTTCATAAGACTGGAGACTGAAAATGAGGAGTATACCTCTATTCCCTAAGAAGAACATCGCCCCTAAATTTGGAGAAAATTCATATTTTTAGGGAAGAGTTATGTATCAGAAACCCAAATTTTATATTGAAATAACATGAGGAAAAGGGCAGATCAGACCACCGCCAGAGGATATTCTGAACACAGTCCCACTTCTTTCTTTTAAAGGTCCTTCCTTCTTTATTTCTGTAACTGGGGGCTTTAAGTGAGTCAGCTTGACCTAGTCATTCAAAACAAGGACACTATGACAGTCTGAAATGCCCATTTTAAATTCTGTTTGTAGTGTTATGAGGGCAACCTATAGAAAAACAACCACAAACTGAGCACTTTACTTAGTTAACTAAGTGTCTGTATTACCAACTTAGAGGCCTGGAAGCTTCCCTATGGAGAACTTCCAAGATTCAGAGTGTATTGAAAATACTGGGGAGAAGCTTGACAATCCTTCTATTGTTAAGGCTAACCTACACACTGATTGTCACGCTCCTGTTTTTGTTTTTGTTTTTTCCATATACTTTAATATTTTCTAACACTGTGCTTATGACAACCAACTTATTTATAGTTACAGTGAAGGGCACTGTAACTTTAAAATGACTTTGACCATTTTATTTAGGGACCTATGTACTCATCTGTAAGATTTTCAAAATTCTTAAGTGGTCATATTTAACAGAGTAAGTCATCCTAAAATTTTCCAGACACACATGCGATACAGCACAACTTGTTTTTTGTTATTGTATGTGAACATTAGCATAAGTAAAGCACACAATGATATTCCATGGTATAACACATAAAAGCAGATCAATTATTGCTTCTCTGATAATAAATGGTTAAAGAACAAAACTGTACAATTTTGGCAGGTGTCTTCCAGGCTTGTTGTTTAAATAGAGGAATTGTGCGATAGGTATTTCAGTGGCTTCTTTCCACTGGTCCTATGAGTAGATGACCATTTGCATATTAATTTCAAATAAAAGTCTCCATTGCAATGACATTTAAGTAGTATTGGTGAAACATGATCATGATCAATAATGTTTTGCACCATAGCATATACTCTATCTCCCAATGAATTCTGCACCATAATGTATCTGATTTAAAGTAGTATCTTAAGTAAATTATGTTAATGTACAGTAAAATTAAAAGTTCTGTCTGTTTGTGTATCTTAAAATATACTTACGGGTTATCCAATAGCAGAACTATGGGATTTAATTCTTTCTTTGGTCTATAATATGCCCTGAGAGGTACAATAAAATTATATAATCCATTCCCAGCTGTTTCAGCTGCAACTATAATTAGTTTATTTTTGAATCCATAGGCTTTTGCGTCCTCATAGTAGTTATGCTGGCAACTCTAGAGAAGAAAAATTATACAAAGAAATGCCATTTTTATACTCCAATAAAATTTGGTCAAAGAATTTAGGATATATGGTTATGTAAAATTGATCTAGCTAATTTTCTAACAGATTGGAACATAGTTACATTTGTCATTGCCTAGTTCTCCAGCCTGATGTAGGAAATAAACGTGTGATGAATAATGCAAAGGAGAGGGAAGTACACAACGTGATGCTGAAAGAGGACTGTATGTACGGGCTGCATGGCAAGTTAAAAGTTATTGTTGTATAGCCGCTTAGTATCAGCTTTGCTGTAGCATAGGCATGGGATTTCCATTTCCAAAATATATTGATGCTATGATTAAAAAGCCTCAGGGATATTCCCATTCCTAGGTACCTAAAGTCATGCAATTAAAAAAAGAAAATAAAACAGAAAAGCAATACCAGAAGAAAAGTGAGCTGTTGAAGTGCACAGAAGGGCTAAAGTGTAAAAAGCAATACACAAGAAACAAAGCACAACACTTGATCAGAACTCATCACAAGAGCTGCAGTGAGCACTAAGTTGTTGGAAAAACTGACTCAGTTGCTGAGAGATCAGACTCAGAAGAAACTAATTAACATTACTAAATCAAGACTGTTTTCAAGCTAAATTATCTGTAGTTTTTCTTCATTATTATACACCTCTATACAAACTTCTTTTTATTTACCTGGATTGACATTAGTTAGTTCTCTGTGTGTTCCTTACCTATGAAGTATTCATGCCATTATTCTTTAATAAAATTATTTTTTAAATGGTGGAAATGAAGCACCATGTGTGAAAAATGATAGAAACAATTAAATCTATAAAGACTACAGATTTGGATATTATGAGAGTCACAAAATAATGTGCAATATGTTTAAAGAAATAAGAAAAAAAACACTTAAAGAATTAACAAAATCCTATTTAATATCCAAGACAGTTGTTTAAATGTGTTATATTTATTTTTATATATCCTTTCAAGCTGAGCAATGTAACCCAAAATTTAATACAGATCTGAAGTTACAGGTCAGTATTATAGCTCATTCTGAGCCTGTATGAAACACCAAGCTCAAATTCCAATAGTGAAAAAATTCAAATAATTTATCAACTGCAGAACAGAGATGAAATATCATCCCAAATGGAAAATACAGGACAAAAAAATAAAAGCTAGAAAACTGAAATAGAAATCAGAAACCTTATTCAAATAAACATTAATTGAGGATTTTCTAGAAGTGACCAAGTCACAAAATGCCCAAAAGTCAGTGAACCCTAATCCAAATGAATAGTCAAAATTGCATAGTCCTATACATTATTATGAAAGCATAGAACAGCCAAGATTACAGGATATTAATCAGCCATGGAAAAAGAGTGATTAGCTGCAATGGATAGCAATGAGATTGATGGCTATTTACAGTAGTCAGAAGGACAGAGGCATGGAAGAAAGAAACTATTGTAGAGTTGGAAACCAAGCAAACTATCCTTCCAGGATAAAGGTAAAAAGAAAGACATAATGAGAAACTTTGTGAATCACCTGATCTCACTTGCAGAAATTCCAACAGCTGCAAATGAGGCCATAGGAAAATGATATTAGGAAAGCAGGAGAAAAATATGTAAAGGAAGAAAACAGCAAAGGACATGGGCAACAAGTCTTCATAGGATGCAGGTTCGAAATTTTTTTAGTTCTGATATTCAAGATCTACAGCCAAAGAAATAAACAGTGTCACTAAGAAAGGGGTTGGAGAATACTAGTGGGTTAAGGCTTAGAACAAATAGAACTGCAAAACGATGAAATATCAAAAGGTAAGAGAACTACATGGCTTATGAAGACATGGAAGGGACACAGTCATTAAGAAAATCCAAGGAGACAATGCGAAGGTAATGGTGAAACACCTTGGCCAGAACAGTCAATTGACACTGGGACAGAATGATAATGCCATCCCAATCCATACACTTCAAGACACAGTGGAGCCAACTGATTAATGCCATCCCATAATCCCAAAGTAAACTTCAATTTTCAGAGCAGACCCTATTATACCAGCCTGACATTACTCAAATATCCAATAATCTCCTCTATAGCCATGAATCAATAAAACTACACAATTTTCCTTTATTAATGGAGCAGAACACTGTTAATAAACTGCTTTTGAAGATCCTCTACTGGGCCCCTAATCCTCTTCTTCAAGAGCTGAGCCTTACAGCAAGAATTAGATCAATTGCTTGGTGATAATTCACTTTTACTCTTTTGGTTTCCTGATCCCCCTTGCCACCTCCATAACTATACGTTTTTTAATAAGCAGTAGTGCCACCAATAATGAGTCCAGGCACCACGGTCCTTAAAATATATGCTAAGAATCTTATTGAAGGAAAACTTCAAAAGTACTGTACTTGCAAAGAACATAGCTCAGGAAAATGTAGCCGTGGAAGGAGTCAATGCAGGTGAATAACACTGTTGACATCCATTAATTTAGCAACACAAAAGAGTTGACCATTAAAATAAAATGCTTCAAAAATAAAAAAAGGACATCAAACTAATAAGGCCCTGAGAAATAGAATTCCCAATGAGAATGGAACTACATGGGATACTTAGGAGCAAGAGAACAATGCACTGGCCAACTTCAGATAGATAAAGTTTGGAGCTTTCAAATATTCTTGAAATATTCTTCAAGAGCAGCAACAGACAACATTTGTAACAAAGAAAACAGCAAGAATATTAACAAAATGAATGGAAACCGGACTTAATAATTAACTGCCTTAACTTAAATATACTGACTAACATAACTCTTCTAAGAGCACTGTGGAGTTCATAGCATTAAAATTATGTTCATTTTGCAGATAAGAGAGCTGAACTTTTATGTGTGAAGTGATTTTCTTAAGTTGTACAGTCTGTGAAAGGTCCTGGCATTATAATTTTAACCCCAAATAAAGAATAAATGAAGAAATCCTTGTTTAAGATTCAGGGCATGCTTGAATCTCTTTAGGGTGTGCAATGTTTCACTTTAACCTGTTTCCTCATTACTCAGGAGGATAAAATTAAAGAAAAGGACAAAAATGTTCACATTCTCAGACTGTTCTGTTCTGAGTAAATTCTTTAAATCATTCAGGCAGGAAGAGAGAGAACTACATAAAAAATGTGGGAAGGAGATATGAGGCAGGACAGATCAGCTTCAGTCTACTCGTAAATGTACTTTTCTTATTTAGTCAAGAAATTATTTTTTAAAATATAGATTTAATATACTACCAACCACAAATTATAATTAAATAATAATGAAAAAGTGGTTTAAGAGTTTTGCGCCTCTGTCTTCCCTTTTAAAAAACATAACTAAGTTGGCTAATTAAGTATAAGGATAAAACATTTGTGTCATTTATTTTAGTGAAGATAAAAAGTAAAATTAACCATTATATAACCGAGTTTATATGTTAAGTAATACACTTTCAATGTATTTTAGTCAAATAATATAAAATTATTTAAATATGTTCAATAGCTCATGCTATAATTTTATTATTGGACAATCATGTCAATAGGAAATCATTACCTTGTCTAATCTTAAGCAGCAGAAGGGTACTTTTTCTTGAAGTAGATGACAAAAAGTAGGTGAACTTCCTATGTATGGAGAGTAAGGAGGGTAGCCCTTGGCATATCTGGAAAGCAATAGGAGATGTTAGTCCTGGTGGTCTCAAGGAAAGCCAGAACCCTCAGATGTGACCCTTATCTACTGCATGATCATCTTAGAATCAGTAAAGCCATGCTTCCATCATATTATGAAAATCACACAGTTTAGGAAAAGTGAGGTAAATTATGATGAAATATGACTCATTATAAAGTTTTGAGACCTATAATTTTAAATAGCAAAAAAAATATTTCCTGTCACATAAAATTATATGAGGTCTGAATTTTCCACTCATGAAATTAGCATCATTGGACCACAGTCATTAACACTCATGTTGAACTCACTAAAGGGGCATTTGTCTTTGATTCACCTAGAGAAATGAGTAACTGCAACAAGAAACATAAATACGTGACAGTTGTTTCTTTCTAGCAAACATTTCTCAATCCTCATCCTTGGAGACATAAACATGTATCCATAACAAATAGTAATATTATGCCTTACAAAGTATATTTAAAGCAGAATGCATTATAACATTTTGCTGTATCAATATTCATTAGCCATGCACACATAACTAAAGGAGAAAAAGTAAGTTAATTAGTCAAAAACAGGATTTTTCCTGGAATTGTTCTTAAAATATTATCAAAGACATTTAGTTTGTTTACTGACTTTTAAAAACAGCCACCTGCACATTTTGGCTACACCAGTGTGGAACATGGAACTTCTAAAGGGCAGAAGCATAAATGTTAATTAGCAAATAAAAGGAAATTACTTGAAGCAATATTTTCTCATCCAAAAGGGAAGCTCTTGATTTGTGATAACTTTTCCTGAGACACCAATGAAGTTAAGACCTTGTTGAAAGTATTTTCTTGACACTATTTTTTGGGAGATTAAATTGTGCACATTTTATAAATTTAGAAGCTGCAATCATCATTGTTACTTTAATATCTCTTTGATTTTCTTATAAAATATTCCTTTTTACCAATCCATGGTTTAGAAATCTAAAAAAAGAGTTTCATTCACACTTTAAAACATCATTTCCTAGAAGGATTGTTGCCGGCAGGGATGGTTGCCCATTCTGCTGGTTTCCCCTCCTGTATTCTACAAATGTACTTGAGTATTTGGAAAACAGAATTCTTTAAGACAAGACTTTGTCTACAAGCACATTGACATTTTCTGAAACAAATACAAATTGTAGATGAATTTAAAGTTATTTTTTATGAGTTTCAATCACAGCTCAGTTTTAGTTCAATAAAATACTGAATGAATTTATATGAACTCTACTGTGAGATATGATCAGTGATGACTGGCCTGATACCACTAGTCCCAGTCACAATACTTGTAATGACTAATGCCGTTGGTTGCTCAGCACAACACTTTTTCTCCATCATTTCAATTAGGCTTTGCATAATTCAATGATGCAGCAATCATACATGATTTACAGATAGAGAAATTGAAGTCAGACTGCTTATTTGCAAACAAGAATTGTAAGATGAATCTGGGATGGCAAATAAATCTTTTGAGGGAACAGGACAATATATAGACTCCTGTTCTTTCAGCTTTCCTATGACAATATAATGCAGAGGATAACACATGTAAACATCTAGGATAGGCTTAAATGTGATGACTATTATGCACGTAGATAGAGAGTAGAAACTTGATAAAAGATGAATATGTCTTGCATTTGTAAATTTAAATTATGTCTAGCTTCCAAATTAAAAAAATGAATGCTAAAGGGTGAAATGAGAAAATATTGTATTTGAATATGTCATTGGATAAATTTTTGAACATCATGATGGTTAATCCTGCTTGTCAACTTGTCAGGTTTTAAAATAACCTAGGAAATATATTTATAGATGAGGATGATTCCAACGAAGTCTAACTGATGTGGAAAGACGCACATCTTAGGTACCGAGTCCTATACTTAACAGAAAGGAAGAATGTCGGTTGGGCACCAGCCTTCCACCCAGTCTCTCCCTTCTAACTGAGTGTGCAATGTGAAAAGCCATCTTGTGCCACCAAGCATTCTCTGTCACGATCAAATGTAATCTCAAACTGTGATCCAAAATAAGCATTTCTGTCCTTAGGCTGCTTTTGATTTTGTCACAACAGTGAGTGAAGTCACTATTGCAAACTTCAAAATAGATGTGAATAAAGAAATTAAAAATAAAAGGGCAGAAGAATGAAATACAACTTTGAAAATACAATTTATATTATACAGAAACAAAATTATTTATTTTTATTATTAAATAAATAATATATTTATTAATATAATTAAAAAAACGGACTGGAAGAATACATTGAAGGCAGAAAATTGATGTTTTATAGTACTCTGTGGTGAGAAAATGCTTAATAGAAGAGTGTTTCAATAGAACCATGGAGTGATGATTCTAGGTTATCCAGAAGGAAAAAAAAAACATTTTCCCCTGCCATAATTTTAAGTCTCTAGAAGACTTAAGTCCCACCACTAGATGAAGAACAGTAGGTAACTAATGGCATGAGAATGAGTCTTCTCCAAGAATGAACCACCCGATGGGTCAGTCATAGTACATGGATTTATAAACAACACTAAGTAGAATCCACAGAATGCTTATATATGTGTATATATATATAATGTTTATATATGTAAAAATAATTATTAATGAAGAGGTCATAAATTTGAGAGGGAAATGCGAGTGCATGGGTGGAGTTGGAGGGTGAAGGAAATGGAAATTGTGTAAATAATGTATCTATGAGGATATTCTCAAAAAGTTAAATTAAAAAGTGTCAGCAACTCTCCCCCCAAAACAACAAAAAATTCTTTAGAAAATCAAACCTACTCTAAGTTTGAAGAAGTTTCTTCATCTGGTGTAGTTTCATCTTCTGATTGGTCACTTAGAAGATCACATGTCTGAATTGATGATGAATCTGCAACCTCTAAAACAGGAGCAATACTAGGTCTTCTTAATTCTTTGCTTCCTTCTGAAGGAAGAGCTAGGGTAGGGCCACTTGCTGCCCTACAGCTTGTGTCTTGCAAGTCTATAGCCACAGTACCTAAAACAATAAACACGAAAATCCATTAGGATGTTTCTACTACCTGTGACATAAGTATTACTTGGTGGTGAAATTGAATGTGTGTGTGTATGTGTGTGTGTGTGTATGTGTGTGTGTGTGTGTGTGTCTGTCTGTCTGTCTGTCTGTCTGTCTGTCGGATTAGTCTCTCTTGAATCTCAATACAATTTGGTTCTTTTTCAGATAAACATTTCACTGGGTAAGAAATCCTGTACGTATAAATGTATATCATAACTTATATTTGGGGTCAGCCAGACACAGTAAAACACTTTTAATCCCAGCAGTCAGGAGGCATATGCATGTTGATATCTGAGTTCAAGGGCAACTTTATCCACCTAGTGAGTTTCAAAGTTACCCAACAAGACTCTGCCTCACAAAAATTATTTGTTACCAATGTAGTTTCAGGTGATGTGAGTTTGTATCCAAGTGTGCAGATATGAGAGGCAGTGAGGCCTTTAAGAGACTTGGTCTCTTGTGAAGTCCTGATGGGAGGTCCAACACTGAGTCATTTCAGTGTATGAGCAAATATAATGATGGTGGTTACTAAAAACTACACCAGAGGAGAGCTCGTAAGACAACTCTGTTGGAAAAGGAGGTAGTTTTTCTAGGAAGAATGAAATGTTTTTGTTGTGTTATGTTTTGGTTTTAGTTTTAAGGCATTTACATTTTATAAAATCGATTTATTGATACAAAGGAAAGCTACCTGGTATGCTGTTATCTTAAAGTTGTAGAAATGAGTGCATATCTACTACATTTACCCCTATAGATGATCATGCAGTCTTCTAGTACTTTAGAACAAGAAAAAAATATAGCATCTGAGGATTCTTTTCAGGACTGTGTCAAAAACAAATTGAGACACTCCTCCCCATCAACATATACACTCATTAAACTCTCTCATAGTTTCAATTAGAAGATAATACATATATCTTTCTTCATAGAAAACTGCTCCAACATTGTGTGTTAAATACTTTTTCACTTTCAAAGACATCTTTACATAATCTTCTTGCAAATAGACTGACTGTACATCACCTCCAAATACCTAGTTACTATCTTTCATACAACAGGTAACATATTGACAGAAGCATGCTATATTTTGTCTATTGTCAGGTATCCTGCCAATACTGATATCTGCCAGTAGTTTGGGTCCAGAGAAAGAGCATGAGAAATTTGTAATCCTTCAGGGATATCTGAAAAAGCAGTTAGATCTACAAAAAACAAGACTTTCTTACAACATCTTTTTCTCTCACAAATGCTTTGTTCATTCTGAGGTCTTCTGCTCTACTCTAAAGAGGTCACCTGTGGTTTCGAGGTGGGAAAACTCTTTATTTTTGTCACTGACCATTTCCTTTATCTTTTGTGAAAATCCATTTTTGGATCATAGGTCTTCAGACTATAGTATCTACTGTATTTAATTTATTCATCAACTTTATTCTATTCTATTGTTTCTAGATGAATCTCATGTTATGTTTAATAGTTGGCTAATGTTTCTACAAAAACATGGAATAAACTAGATACCATGGCAGAGATTAATTTCTCATAGTACTGAAGGATAAAATTTCAGAATAAAGGTCTTCACATTGTTGTGATTTTTTTCCTGAGTATGCTGAGGGATATATCTGTTCCAGGTATCATTCTTGGGTTGATGATTGATATTATCTCCATCATATTTTCACATCAGTTTCCTGTATGTGTGTCTATGATATATTTAATCTTTCTGTCAGTTCACTAGTCACATGTAAATAATATTAACTCTAGTGATCCCATTTTAATTTAATTTCTAAAAAAAACCTCCTATCTCCAATAAGGTTATATACTCTGGCACTGGGGTTTCAGGGTATGAGTTTGGGATGATAGTCACACATTTCACATAACACTATTCCTGTCGTGTTGTGGAATATTATTTTAAGATGTGTTACATTTGTTTATGCTGTGGAACACTTGTTTAATGGTGCAAAGATGTGTTGTATTCTTTTATGTGGCAGTTGTTTAACTCTGTGAAGCTGTGTGACTTTGCCTGTCTACAACACCTGATTGGCCTAATAAAGAGCTGAATGACCAATAGCAAGGCAGGAGAAAGGATAGGTGGGGCTGACAGGCAGAGAGAGTAAAGAAGAGAAATCTAGGAAGAACCGGAAGTAAGAAAAGAAGGAGAGGAGGACATCAGGGGCCAGCCACCAAGCTACACAGCCAGCAACAGAGTAAGGAAGAAAGGTATATAGAAGAAATAAAGATAAAAGCCGAGAGGCAAAAGGTAGATGGAATAATTTAAGAAAAGCTGGCTAGAAAAAAGCCACGCTAAGGCTGGGCATTTATAAGACAAAATAAGCCTCGTGTAATTTATTTGGGATCTGGGTGGTGGGCACCCTTAGAGACAAAGAGCAAAGATCCAAAAGAGTGAAAAGAAAAAAAATCCAGGATTTTAAAATTACAGATCAATAAATTTCCTACAACTGTATCTCTGATTTTCTTGAGGTAACTGAGGTTTATCTGTCATCTTATTTTGAACCTTTCTTTTCTCCTCTTTTTTAACTTTTTATTTTTTTTTGTGTGTGCATACATGTGTATGAATGTGTGTGCATATTTGTATGTGTACAGGCACACAGTATATGTGGGTGCACTAACAAGTACATAAACATATGTGGAGGCCAGATTTCAAAATTATTGTTCCTCGGGAGTCTCTATCTTGCTTTTGGGGATAGGGTTCCCCACTTGGTTAAGCTCAACAATAAGGGTGAGCTGTCTGGACAGTGACCCCGGGGGTTGACTTGCCTCTGCCTCTTCAGCACTGGGACTACAAGTCTGTGTTAGCATGTTCAGCTTTTTCATGTAGATTCTCAAGATCAAAATCAAGTTCTCATATTTGCAAAGCAAGCATTTGATCCACTTCTCACAATCTCTCGGCCCTTTGCTTCCATTTAGATGTCAATACAACTAATGACAATGCTTACTGCACTTATTCTACACATTCAGCCCGTGACTGGCACTGTTTTGTGACTTTCTGTTATCAGTCTTCACCACAGCCATGGAATGAACCCACTGTAAATTCAATTCAGTTCTAGGACTGCAGATTGGGGTAAAGACAGATATAAGGGGCATGCAATTTGAAACCACATCTGAAGCCAACCATTTTGAGAAATTTTCAGGGGAATAAAATCATGAAACTCAACAGGCTTATGTATTGTATTTGGTATGTATGGAAGGGTGGAGAAATAGCAGTGATTTCATGGGAGGGATGGTGTTAAGAATAATAAAGATAAATCCAATTCAAGTTAAATACCCCAAAAGAGAAAAGAAAGAGGGCTTACTGAGCCAGTGAAAACAATGGAATTACATAAAAGGAATGGCATATATTCCTTAATACAAGGCATTTTACACTTATAGGTTTGTGGGTGGTTTACAGGAAAACTTTAATGAATTTCATTTTAACTGGATGTTTATTATTTCATTTTTTGTGTCATAAATGCCAAAATAAATGATGAGAGTAAGATGGAGTGAGTAAGTTTTGAAAGAACAGAAAACATTGGAAATACTCCCAACTGACTATTGTATAGAAAATTAAAAAGAAAAACATACAAGGCAAGCACTTAAAATCAGAAACAGAAAGTAATTATTGAATACCTTTTTGGTAATCTTGCATTGTTCTTACATCAACAGTATAGAATTTTGATCTATATTATGTAATCATACATGGTTTATAATATACAGAAACAAGTTTTGAACCTGACTATGAATCTCTACTAATAGAGATGTGTATTTCTAAAAAAAAAAAAAAAAAAAAAAAAAAAACCACTAAAACACTAAAGGTAATTCCAGCGAGTATGTACTGACCCATGCTGGCAATGATGCTGTGGACAGGTAATCTGGAAGGCCCATGATAAAATGACCTTGACACATTGCTTTTTCTCTGCTGGTCTTGGTTCTTAAATGCTGAATTTTCTTCTTTGGTAATATTAATATAAAAACATATGTCTGAAGCATTCATAATGTATCGAGGACCTGGATTCAGCAAAATGTTTTTATTATCCTCCCTCCTAACACCAATCAAGCAGACACCAAACCTTAATTTAAAAGAAGAATATAAGAGTTTAAGAATTACAATTTGGAAAAGATTTAACTTTTTGTTCTTTTAATTGCTTACATTTGTAAGAAAGTTGATCTACTATAAGCAAACCGAACAAAATAAGAACATCGAATAATAGAATTAGGAATATTGAGAGGATCCTAACATTTGATAATCTAATTTTCAAAGGAAAAAATCAATTAAATTTAATTTGTCATAAGCATTATGCCATATATATATATATATATATATATATATATATATATATATCTACGAATGACAAAGTATAGGACAATGTAAAATATTAGACTGCTGGTCATACAGTAGTGGTAATAGTGTTTTATATTTTTAAGATAACTACTAATGTCAAAATTATGAACAATATTTCTTTTTTTTAATTTTTTTTTGAATTTTTGAGACAGGGTTTCTCTGTGTAACAGTCCTGGCTGTCCTGGAACTCAGTTTGTAGACCAGGCTAGCCTTGAACTCAACTCACAGAGATTCACCTGCCTCTGCCTCCCAATTCTGGGATTAAAGGCATGTGTTACCACCACCTGGCTGAACAATATTTCTTACCTTGCTCAAAATATTTATAATCTATTGGCATAAGGGAGACTTTCATGAAATGTCATGTGAAAAGAAAGTGATGAGTCTGAATCACCCTTGCTATGACTTCTACCACCTCTCATACATTCAGCTTTAGAAAGAAACATTTAAAATAGTCCTCAATGGTTGTACATGTTCAGTAGGAGAAATTAAAAATGTTGAGAGTAATATTGTATTAAAATATTTCTTATTGCTCTTTGGTAATGTTCTTTTTTATAATTTATATATTTTTATTTTATATGCTTTGGCATTTTGTATGTCTGTGTGAGGGTGTCAGATCTTGGAGCTATGGACATTTTTGAGTGGCCATGTGGGTGCTGGAATTGAACCTGGGTCCTCTGGAGGAGCAGTCATTGCTCTTAACTGATGAGCCATCTCTCCAGCCCCCTTTTAGTAATGTTCTAACTTTCAAAATTCATCTTAAGCCCACACAGAGTAAGTGAGTAAGTCAAATTTAAAATGGATTTAGTAGTAAAGTATGTATAAATAGAATCATTGAGAATAAAATTTGAGTACACTATGTATTAGTTAAGTGAAATATATTGTTATAAAGTACACAAAGAGATTCCACTTAAATACTTTTACATAGATAATTTTTGATATACATTTTTATTACTTAAGAAATTAATTTTGTCCAAAAAGGAGAAGAAAAAAATTCCCCTGGCTAAACTAGAATGTATAATTCCTTTTGGACAATGAAAGGGCTATAATCAAATTAATGTTTATTTACTTTTTAGATTATTACGTGTTATTTTAGAACTGAAAGTGGAAAATAAACAACCAAGGTTATGTTTGTCCACATACTGAGTTTGAAGCTAGCTTAAGATACATGATACCCAGACTCAAAAGACCAAAGGGAGAAAATATGATTTTTTTCTTTCTCCTTTTGTTCTGTTATTTTCAAGTGTTTCTGTTATTATAAATATAAATAAAACTAAACATCACTTTACATTTGATTCATGTAACAAGATTCATTGTTGTAAGCTTATTAATTCATAATTGGCTAGGATATTATGAAGATCACAGATGTGGTAGAATATTCCTTACATATTTTCCTCCTGGTAAACTAAACTTATAGATACTACAAATTTTATAGTTAAATTAGAATAAATCCAATGCTACAAGTTAAAACACTTGAAATTCATGAGCACCAATATGGACAGCACTTTGGAAAACTGATTGAAACTGGTCTGATTGACTGGTTGATGAAATTCTCCACTGGAAGCAGAAACATACTTTTTGTGTGCATGGAAAGAGGCATAGGTAAAACTCTTCCCTTCATATTCAGCAAAAAATGTACTTTCTTCCAAGACGATGTGATAGACTTCATTTCCCGAGCACCTCCCGTACATTTTCTGCCACTGTTCTGGAGACTGTTGCCCTTCTCTGCAACATAAGCACACACACATACACGCAGAGGAAAAGACAGTGAATGTGGGTAAATGACAGCAGAGGTCAGACAGCCCATCCCGAAAGCTAAGGACTAGCCAACACAATTAGAGGAGTTACTCTCATAGGGCTCTGAGTTCCAAATTATGGCATTACAATACATTAAATTCAGCACCATATAACATGAAAACTTGATGAACAGTGTGTTGGTAGAAAGTGGACTTTGACAAGACTCAATGTTTGAAGTATTTGCGCTGGCCATGGCTTCATGAACTCAAGCATTTGATTTCCTCCCTGTTTGTGGAAAGGCTACATCCATGTCCAATGTGCAGAATTTGTTTCATTGTCTTTGTCATACAGCTAAATTTACCTTACAACACAGATTGACGCTTACAGATACCTAATTTACTTCATGTTTAAAATTGTGCTTCTCAGGACATCAATTTGAGTTTGCAAAAGTATATAATGTTAACTTTTGTCCATTTTATAGCTGAGGCTCCTCCAAGCTGTGCATGCCTCAAAAAGGACAAATATTTGTGAAATACACTTTTGCATAAGGGTTCTAGGAATAGATTTGATATTTATACCCCTTCAAAATGCATGTGTTGCTTCCATTCATGTGGTAGCATTTGTGCTTAAGGCCTTTGCGGGTAGGTAGGCAATAAGAGTTAAACACCAGAGTGGTTTAGAGTCATCATCAGTTCTGAAGAGCTAGCCTCCTCTTTCGGATCCTGTGCTCATTGCATGAGTTGGCTGTTTGAAAACTGGGGCTTATGCAGCAGGGACGCTTGGCTCAGTCTGGGAGGAGGGGACTGGACCTGCCTGGACTGAGTCTAGCAGGTTGATCTCAGTCCTGGGGCGGGGTGTTTGCACTGGAGGAGGTGGGAATGGGGGGTGGGCTGGGGAGCGGGGGAGGGGGGCGGGAGGGGGAAGAACAAGGGAATCCGTGGCTGATATGTAGAACTGAATGGTATTGTAAAATAAAATCAAAGGGGAAAAAAAAAAAAGAAGTATGTTTTCTCTGTCCCTCTGAATAATAAAGATTTGATTATACTATTCTCATATCTATCAAATTGTTTCCTAAAATATCTCTTTCCCAAACAAAATAGCAACTCACGTTTGGAAGAATAAAATTGCATGTATATATGCTAAATATGCTTATGATTATAGGAAATACTCTTATAGGCCTACATTACTTGCTTCACTGAGTTTTTATTTTTGATTAGTGTAGAGTGAACAACAATGCGGTTCAAATATATTTCTTGTTAGCTAATTCTGCCAGCAATTAAAATAATACATTGTTTTTTTACTGGTTAAGAGAAATGTCTTGTGTCCATCCCCAGAGCTTTCAGAGTGGTTCATGGTCTTACCATTTTTATGTCTTACTGTTGCCTTGTTTCTAACAATTCTTTAGATTGTTTATAGAGTTATTGTCTAATTACAATAAATGAAACAATTCTGTACTATAAAAAAAAGAATGCAGCCCAGAGTCCTCATATGCCAGAATCTAAATTTTAGACTTTTAAACTCCTGAAATGTGAAAAATAAAGTTTGCTTGTGTATAAATTACTCACTCTTTGACAACCAGTAATAACAATTAAAAATTGACTAAGAGGGATGTTGAATGTACTTATTAGAAGAAGATATGTACATTAAGAAAACGTGGAGTTTCTTTAGCTCTAGAATATTCTGCCTAGTTCTGTGGCTTTGGAAATTCAATTCATAGGAAAATCATAAAAGTCCCAAAGCAGATTTCCCCATTTGCTTCAGTACATTTAAGATTAAATCAGATTAAAGATTATGGACTCTAGCAGCAAAATCAGCACAAATTGAATGAAAAAAAAATCTACATTTAATCTCTATAGATTCTTAAAGGAAAAAGCAAATGATGAACTTATAATAATTAGTATTCAAGGAACCATTTTAAAGTCAGAGTATGACTGAAGGGATTATCTAAGAAATGAACTCATCAACATTTTCAAAGTGTCAATTAGCAACAAATACATAAAGGTAGAGGTCCCATCTTCTTTATACCTTTATGAGTGTCTTAAAGTGTCAAAATCTTGGGCTCTGTAGTCTAATTACCAGATTTGAATCTCAATTCTGCAAACTTCAGAATTTGACTTTCTATTTATTTGAAATTATCCTTTCTGTGAAAAACAGCATTAACTTTATTGTATCAGATAGAATGATGTAAGCTAAATATAGCACTAAGTTGATATAAAGATAAAAGTACTCAGAAAATGTTGATTGATTTTTTTTTTTGGAGGGGGGTTGTAACAACTTCTTTTCTTCCAAATTTTATGCTTAATTTCAACGTATTTGCCAATGTATTTGCAGTCACAGTTAAAAAATATGTGTTTCTTAATGTTAAAGCATCTTTTTAGAAATAATTTGGAAAAGACACATTTGCCTATTGATTGCATGTGTTACTTCTAACTACTGCTTCCTAAACATGGTTTGAATCTCAGCTGTTCCCTTCAGATTCATGTTTGAAACAATTCGTCCCTAGCATATGGGACCCATTTGACATTTGTAGAGGCTTAGGGTTGTGAAGCCTGGCTGGCAAAGGGGTTATTAGGTAGTGGCATTTGGAGGCTATTGCTACCTGTAGGTCAGGTCTAGCCATCCCTGCTTACTGCTCTGCCAATTTATCAAAAGCCTCTGTTTCATGCTACCATTGCACAGATGAGCTGCTCTGTGGACATACTGAAATTACTCAGAACCCTGCATCTCTCCAATATTTTTGTCACAGAAACAAAGGAAAGTAAATATATTAAGACTGATGATTCTTTGTGGGAAAAAAAATTTTTGGCAAAAAAAAAATCATCCATGGATCAAAAAACAATTTGGCAAAATGGTATTTGGCAAAGATCAAAGCCTACTGAAGGTCCAGCAATGTTAGAGAACATGCTGGCAATTCGTCAGGGTTTATCTGAGATACAAAATGATCATAGGGTCTGAAAGTTGTCATGCAAATGTACTAAAATCCCTTTAGGAGAATCATAAATCTAATTCAGAAGCTGAAATGGTAACATAATATGGAACTGAGGAAGACAGCAAAAGCTATAAAATTCAGTCTATCCAGAAAATCTTCCTCTATTATGTGCTTCTCATCGTGCTACTTTATAACCTTACTCCCCCTCTCAAGAAACGTCACATCATTGGGAATCCTCTTCATGACTTCCCTAAAAGAAGTAACCAAGAACATTTACTTTTCACTAATGGTAAAGATATAAATTTTTCATCATGAAACTCAGGCTGTTTTTTTGAAAGAAGATGTGAAAATTTCATCAAATACTGATAATATATACAGTCTCACAAAACAGTGATTATGTGCAAAGAAGGTTTTAGATTCAATGTTACGGTAATTTAACAAAATGGAGAGGGTAGTTAGGGTCTACTAAGAATAAACCTTAGTGGTGAGTTTTGTGGAGAAAAAATAATGTGAAAAGGAGACTAAGTTTTCAGAGGGTAATTTTAATGTAAGTACGATGACCCAGGAATTCCATACTGAGAGAGCAGGGGTTAAAGAAAATGTGAATGAAGAAGATTCGCTGTGGCTGTCTGGAAAAAGAGCAGGCAAGACAGCAAAAGCCACAGCAACAGGTGCTTCCCCTAAACACAGGAATGCCCAGTATGCCCAACAAGAGCAAAGAAGCCAATTATTTTGAGTTGTTGGAGAAAGATAAGAAGTAAGTGAAGGCTGACTAAGATGGGTGCCCTTGCAGAAACTTATCATTCAACAGATGTGACATTTACTTGAAATGACTAGGCAGCCACAGGGGATTTTAAATAAGTGCAAAGGTATGCACTTACATTTTACAAAAGTTCCTCTTATCATTGTACTAAGAATAGCTCGAAGAAGAGCAAAGACAAAAGAGGCTATTTGCTAGACCCAGCAAGTAATGATGGCTTCCACCCATGGTTCCTTTGAGCTAACAACTGGTTCGTCCTTTTCTCCGTCAATGTTTAAATTTTTAAACAAGTCCTAGCTCATCTTTGCCTCCAGTGTTGGTCCTACACATTCTCTGTGTTGTAATAAAGATGAAGGAGCATGTGAAGTTTCTCAGTGCAAGGGAATGATATTGGGAAAGATGGAAGTGTGAATTACCATTATACAGAGTATACACAATTAAATTGCAAGAATGCACTCCATTAGATAAGTACAAACCTTCTATATCAATTTTAAAAGACTGAAAAGTTAAATTTCAAAGCCCCAAATCATTTTTTGTAATTGTCTTGTGAAAAAGTCTATGAGGTTGAAAATTGTGATCACTATTACCTTTGAGGGGTCACAGCATCATGCCTCCTCCTCTCCACTCCAGCCAAGAGTAGTATTAAATTTCTGCTGATCATTTACTCTGTCTAAAACCTGAGTATTTTCATAACAAAACTCCATTTTCCAGCTAAGGCTCCTCCATATAGACCTTCTGCTCAAGTCAGCTTTGTAGTAGTAATTTCACTTCTCCTTTCATAATACTATAATAGAAATTGTATTAATGTTTTACTCAATAAAAAGCCCTCAGAAGGAACTGATATTGTCACTTCACTACTGTGTTCCCAAGATGTGACCTCCATTTAACTCAGAGTAAATTCTGCTTTTAAAATTTGTAGGTTTTTTGTTTTTTGTTTTTTTTTGTTTGTTTGTTTTTGTGAGAGGTGATAGATATGAGTTGATATCATCATTCTTCTTCATTGGTTGAAGATACAGATTTTCCTCTGGTATATTTTTTTGATGGCCATACATGCTTATGTTTGGGTTTTCAATTTTGTTCCTCTGGTCTATATGTCTTTTTTCGCCCAAGTACCATTTTGTTAATTTGTTTGGATTTTTTTTTGTTTGTTGTTTGTTTTTGTTGTTATTGTTTGACAGTTTTTTGTTTGTTTTGTTTTTTTCTTAATACAGAGTTTCTCAGTGCAGACCTGACTGTCCTGGAACTCACTCGGTAGCCCAAGCTGGCCTCAAACTCACAGAGACCCACCTGCCTCTGCCTCCCAAGTGCTGAAATTAAAGGTGTGCGTCACCAACATCTGGCTACCATGCTGTTTTTATGACTGGCTCTGTAATGTTCTTGAGGTCTGAAATAGTAATTCCTCCAGCATTTGCTCAGTATTGCTTTTTCTTTTTTGAGTCTTTTGTGATTCCATATGAGGACTCCATATGAGGATTTCTTTTCCTATTTCAATGAGAAGTTAGGTAGATATTTTGACTGGAATTGCATTGAATCTATAACTAGATTTTGAGAGAATGGTCCTTTTCCCAAAATTATTTTGAAAAAACCATGGGCATGGTATATATTTCCTTTTTTTAGTGTCTTTATATTTTTTTCTCATATTCTTAAATTTTCATTGTATAAGTCTTTCACCTCCTTGGTTGGGTTTATTTGTATTTTTTCCTTTGGAAACATTTTGAATAAGACAATAACCATGATCTATTTTTCAATATGTATTTTTCCTATTTTTTTCAGTAAAAGTTTATTCACAATACCAATGGGCACTAAGTACATTTTAGTGGGAGCCTGAGTTACGGGGAAGATAGCTGATTTATCTTGGTACAAAGTAGGGAGTCGAAGTTGGTGGAGAAGTGACTATTAGATAGAAAATACCTTGTTTCTCTTTATCTTGTTGGTAGAGAGAAAAGTCAGCAAAGGTACCCCCATGAAGTCTAATAAACATGCCTGTCTACACCCAATCTAAACAAGGATAACACCAACAGATATGTTACTATGGACGGGCAGAAATTTATAGATCCTCAGCCTTAGACAAGAACTACAGGCAACCAAGGAGTGCTGAGAGCAGGAGAAATAGTCTCTGACAGGGGAAAAACAAAACAAACAAACAAACAAAAAAAAAAAAACCTACCCACATTGATTGTCTAATACTAAAGAGTCAATTCCAATATAGTAACATAAAATTTACATATGAACTGAGCGTGTTGTGTTTATAAATTTAAGAAAACACACACACACAGTACAGATAATATAAATACAGTAAAAGAAGCTAATTTAGTTTTAATTTAAATTTTTTCTCATCACTAATACTTCTCATGTGGATATATCAAGAGTTAAATGGAATTTCCTGCTCCAAATACAACATCTTGAAGCCTTATTAGACAGCAACTTCTGTCCCTATGTCAAAATTGCATTGAATTATTCAATATGTTCATGTTTTTTAAAAGACTAAAACCTCGTTCTTCTGACAACTTCATATTGTTTAGTCTATATTAACAAATGGTGGAAAGTGAAATTTGACTTTTAACTTATGCATTTTCTTGCTGTGTGTGGTGGATGCTGTGACACTGAGTAAAAGCTAACATAGAGCATTGCCTTTAAAGTTAGGAATGTAGTCATAAGTAGGAATCTACCTCTTTTACAATACTAGTTTTTCATTGTTTTAAATAAATATGATAGTAACATCTATCTATTTCTTCCAGCATGCTGTTTGCTCTGACCCTAAATTATACAATTAAACACAAGACACATAATAACAGGTTTACCAAGATTCACAAAGATTGTTACATGACTTGGTGTTATCTAATTATTGATATTATGAAGCCAAATTGTTTTCACATCAATAAAAATGAATTTTTACATGATACCTTTAGTAGTAATCTATTTTAGCAACTAACATAAGCTTTACAAGTCACTGAAAATTATCTTAGGAAAGGTCATATAAATTCATATTTAAACAATTAAATAAATGTTTATTGGTGCTCAATTATAGAGAAGATAAATATATTTATTAACATTATATTGATTAAAGGTAGATTTTTAAAAGTCTTATACAAGTAACCGAATATTTAAATCTAGTTCAAATCAATCTTAGTTAATTAGGTAATTATCTTCAGATTTAATATCATCTTAGTTCTAGCGACATATTTGAAGAATTTACAGGTTAATTTCCTTCAAACATACTTGAAATATATTAATTTGCATTCATATGAAACTTTTCTTTATTTAAAAGTTAAAATACATAATAATATTACAGCCTTAGCTTTATTACCACAACTAAGCAGAAATCTACAGTTTAATCACTGTTGACCAAAGAAATAATTGTGACACATGACAGCCTATGTTATTATTTCATGACAATTTGTGAGCTGAAGGGAACACATGAGGTTCCTAAACATTTATGATTATAACGACAGACAGCCTCCGGGCGGCGCACGCCTTTAATCCCAGCACTCAGGAGGCAGAGCCAGACAGATCTCTGTGAGTTCCAGGCCAGCCTGGACTACCAAGTGAGTTCCAGGAAAGGCACAAAGCTACACAGAGAAACACTGTCTCGAAAAAAAAAAAAGAAAAAGAAAAGAAAAACAACAGACACCATTAAATCTTTGGGTGCACATTCTTGCTAGTTGTTTTCTAGCACGTTCCTTGGAGATAAACCTTCATCTCAGAGGGAAGCTTGTTAAGATACAAGGTGTTCTATGGGGAAATCAAACATTTTGTCCTGTAAAAATCTCATTGAGATCAGGTAGTAAAGAATACAAAAGTTTCTGGAAGTCCCCAAGACTGACAAGGGTCACTAGTGCCTCCCTGTCCCCCATGTATATGTAGGCAGTAAGGGTAGCTCAGAGACTCTCAAATCAGCTAATCTACGTAAAAGAAGACAGAGACCAGCACAGATGCCTGGAAGAAGCTTGAGCCAAATACAGCACCTAGAAATGACACACTGTAGCCTGTTGAGCTTTTGGAAATCTGTGCTGTGCATTCTATGTCGCCAGCTTTTGTGAGCTGTCACCCCTACTTCGGGGCTTTTGGTGATGTAAGGTGTATTTGAGTCATTTCTGCTTGTATAAGTAATCCCTCACCATCATCCCTATAAGTAACTGCAATCAAAGTTTATTTTTAAGCAAATGAAACCCTTTAGTGGCATTCTTACTTTGGTCTGTCTCCAGTTTCCTATCTGAGGTGAGTGGAGAAAGTGAATAGTGTTACATTACACTAGTTTGCAGAGGACTGGACTACATGGATAGTGTAACAAAGATCAGACAGCTCCTTACACTAGGATGTGTGTGCCTTTGCACTTTTGCTTCCTAGCAGGACTTCAGCTATTTATATTATCGGGCATCAAAACAGAAATCTGAGTTCTAATGAAAAGGTAGCAAAAACAATATAGAAAATGATAGTTGATTTTCTACCACTAGATGGGACTGAATGACTGTGTGATATGCACTGTATATGAGATACAATTAATTTAATTTGAGGAAATGGAGAAAGGTTATGCAATGTAATTCTGGCACAGTACTAGCAGTAAACTTAACAAAAGCCATTAAAGGGCAGATTAAGTCCCACAAACAATTAAATTGATCAAAAGTTAAACATAAATAGTTGACAGGTTGGCCAAAATTCACTGAAAATAAGGCTGATTTTTCCAACAATATTTGAATTTGTGTTTGTTTGTTTGTTTTTTGAGACACTCACTTAATTCCTGTTAATTATTGGATAAAATAAGAACCAAATTCTGATATTGGGGTAGAATATTTCATGTACTTTTAGAACGATCAGTTGGAGAAATTATATTGTCCTAGCGAAATTGCACTCTCAGCTCATAAACATCATCTCATATATCTCATATTTTCACTCTGTACTGCAGAATAAAAATACATTACCCTCAAAATGTACTTTCTCTTTGCTGTCTCAGAGGACAGTTGTGTTCTTACTAGATTCCAACAGTTCAGTTTATGTTCCAGTGCTTCATGGATTGTCTGTCTGTCTGTATGCACAGATGGATGGATGTTCCACTGTTGTGTCTGTACCTTCAATTTAGAACATCATAATAAATTCCCCAGGAAAATCACATTCAACAGCAATTAAAATGATATTTAGGGATAAAGGAAGTTGCTATTGTTGCTATTTGAGTTTCATAATTTTCTTATTCCTTTTTCACTTTAAAAATATTTGTAACTGGGAGGCTTTGCTGTCTCGTCCTGATGTCATTTGTTCTTTAGTATGCAAAACAGTCTCACCAAAAATTTCTTGAAACCAATAAGTCCATTAGGAGAAATTAACAGCACATTCTAAACTCACACAGGAAGGGCTGCTTCAGTGGTAGAGTGCTTGCCTAGAATATGTGAGACCCTGGCTTTAATTCCCAGCATCATCAAAAGTTTAGCAGTGTTGGGAGTCAGTGCTATATCATGCACTCCAAAAATCAGAGGGCTACCTTTATGAGATACAAAAGAAAAGAAGTATTTTAGAAGACAATGCCCCAGGAATGACTATGTAATGTTGATATTATTAATGTTCTTTCTTTTTACAGTTTTCTGCAACTCTTTCATCTACAAAGCAAAAGTAGTGAATTAAAAGAAAAGCAAAGTCTGGTGTTTAGACTGTAATGAGTCACTTATAGAGTCAAAGGACACAGCTTAAAAAAAGAAAAATGTTTTGTTCTTTTTTAGCCACCAAAGAATTACTAGTGGATTTGCCCAATTGGCAATTAGGTAATTTCAGAGTCTATTGACTTAGTTATTCTTTAACTTCCTTCCTTTCCCAATTATCCCACTCTCACTTTCTTCCAACTAGTCTTCCACTATTGACCCCCCCATGAGTGTTTAAGTCAAGGTCCTATAGGAGAAAGATTATGTGATATTACAATTTTTCTCCATCAGGAATATTCTCCCCCCTCCCCATTAGGGGACGATTCCCTACCACTTATAATTTGTATTTAAACAAACCATGTCATTTAAATACTTTTATTTTTTCTTCTGCCTTAAATTTTCCTATCTTTAATTATTTTATTTTATTTTTGTGGAATGTGTGCTAAATGATACTATCTCTCATGGGTCAATCTTCTGTGCTGGTAAGTCTGGTCCTCATGCATTGTGTTTCTGCACGTGATTTGAAATCCTCAGCTAAGACATTAGCTTTTATAATTTTAAATATTTCAGAAAAGATTAGCAATAACACCTCTAATTTCAAAGTCTTCTTCCCTTGTTAATTATCTTTCCATATCTTTTTCCTTTTAATCTTCCTGATAATAATAATTATATTCATTTTCAGCTGTTTTGAATTTAAAGATATATTTTATGACCCCTTTGTCTCTAAAAATTAAAATGAAAATTCAGCTTGAATAGACTATATCAGCAGGAATTTTTGTTTAATATCTACAGAAGGCCATGGGAGTATACAGCAAGTGACAACTAGTGTTCAAAAGGCCAATCAACCAGATGAATAACTACATGTTGGGGAACCCTACTAGGCAAAGTCTGTGGGGTCACTGGCTGTGAACACCAGTTCTTTTCTGTCTGTAACCTTCTCATGTGCCCCCACTCACCTCCCTTAAAAGAACAGCTGTAGGGTGCTGTCTGCAGCCCATTGGTAGTGTGTTTTACATCTCTGGGCATACATACTGCTGTGGATGATCAGGAAGACAATTTCTGCTTAAGCTGTATAATTCTAATACTACTAGAATATTTTTCATAACAGACACAGGGAAGCAACAGTATTCTCAGTCACAAAGGCGGCTTTTAGATTTCAAAACAAATTCAAAATAGACTAAGCTGCCCCTGCAGAAAACACACAAAGACCAGTTCCCAGGTATTTATTGCTAAATCAAGGTCAGGCTGCGTAGATTGAGACATAACCCCCTATTGACTACACATACTCCCAGGCTCAAGGTTCAGCCAACTGTTTACTTTCTGTCTGGGAACCATCACCAACTTAGAGCTAACCGGATGGCCAAGTGTGATTCACTGGCCAGTCAGCATGACCTTCCTAGCCTAAGAAAAACTGTGTGACTTATGTGTAATGAGAATGGGTTGGACCCTGAAAATATAACATATAATTGTCCAGACTTTAACTGTGAGAGTGTAGTGAGTGTGTGAGTGTGTGTGGGTGTGCATGCTGAGTGAGGAATGTCGCTGAATGGACAGAGAGAATTGAAACTAAAGAGAACTGGAACTAGAGAGAACTGGAACCAAAGACTTAGAATAGAGAGAATGAGGGAGGGAGGGAGGGAGGGAGGGAGGGAGGGTGGGAGTGAGGTGTGTGTGTATGTGCTCAAAAGGAGATGTGTGTGCACAAGTAATGAGAGGGAGAATAAATGAGGAAAGAGTGAATAAATGATGAATAACATGAAGAAATGTAGCAGAGTAGAGAAAAGAAATGTGTATAGAAGAGAGATGTAGAGCCATGTAAGAAAGAGATGTCAAGGAAAAGGAAGCTGTAAAGATAAGAGATGTAACTGTGCAAAAGAGGTATGTGGCTGTGTGGAGAATGCATGGAGAATGCAACAATGTGGAATGCATTTATGTGGAAACAGAGAGATTTTTCAGAGAAAGAGATTTTTTACGATGAAATAAAAGACAAAGGTACCATCAGAAAGCATGTGTGTTTCCTTATTTTCCCCCCAGACAGAAAGAAGTCTAGCCTTTGGATAGACAAGAATTTTTCCTAAGCCCTCACTGCCTTCATGGATTTTTTGGCATACCCTGGTGGTAGCTGGAGGCTGGACCCTCAAGCTATCAATAAATAACCTAAAAATTAAAAACTATATCAACAAAAACTATTCACAGCATTTTATATATTTGAACAACCATTCATATAGCTATATAGTTCCTTAGTATTTTTTCATTATTACTTAAATATCTCTATTTTGTAACATTAAAAATGTTTTAATAAACTTTGTTTCATTTATGACAATACTCTTTATTTCTAATGTATATTTGATATAATGAAATATATATCATGTATATGGCTTTCATTTTAATTGCTATTAGTCATGATTTTTAAAATTTTGACTGCTAATGTAAAAAACACCAAGACCAGCCTATTTACCTATCATGCCCATTGAAATAGAAGTCACTGTCCTAAATGGATGTACTAACAGGACTACCTCCAATATAGTGTCATTCAGCAAATAAAAAGTATATTTTAAAACTTTTGGAAATTGGGGTAATAAAGTGATCCATTTCTCTGTGGAGAGCATCTTTAAAATGGCAGGTCTCAGCTCACAGTGAATCAAAAGGGATAATTCTATTTGGTGTAAAGACTCCCAAGTGTCTCGCTGTTAAAGGCCAACCTCTAATTCCAATTATATTCTTCAGACAGTTTTTTAAAAATTATTTTAGGGGGAGGTGGGATGTCTCTGTGGATAGAGTGTTTGATGTAAGAGCATGATTACTTCCTTGGAATGCCCAGGACCCATATTTTATGGTGAACACAATGCTACATGAGACAGGTAGATTCTAGGGGTTAATTGGCCTGATAGTTTAGCCTAGGGAGCTCCAGATTAAGTGAAAGGCCATATATCAAAATAAAACAAAAACAGAAAAATGTATTAATGTTCATAGCACATAAATAGAAATCTACGAAAATTTGGGAGAGTCCAGAATCAATTTCCATCCCCTTCATGAGATCCTGACTGTCCTCAGTCAGCATTCTTTCTCTAGTGTGAAGTATAGCGAGTAATTTACAGAACATTTTCTTGTTTTCAGGTCCATAATTTGCTGTCTATTCAACATATTTAAGTAATTATGATGATTTTCCCCTAGTCTCTCTTTATAGATTCAGATTTAGGAAACTTCCTTTTATGGCACAAAGTTGATTCAAGCTCAGTGTGTGATATATATTAACTATTGCTATGCATATTTGGATCCTCATAAAAAGAAATTAATATGAAAAGATTTTTACAAGTTTAATTAAATTTGTTAAAAATGTTTTATTTTTGATATTTTGAATAAAAACATATATAACTATTTCATAGATGAGTGTGTTTAATTAGGGGATAAAATTCATTAACTTTTTCCATAAAAATCAAAATTTGAATTAAATGGCATAAAGTATAAAATAAAATGATGTAGAAGATCAGAGGAAGACATCTGACATTGACCTCTCCCTTCTCCACACACAGAAGGAGAGAGAGAGATAGATGATAGAAAGACAGATCAATAGATAGATGATAGATAGATAGATAGATAGATAGATAGATAGATAGATAGATAGATAGACAGATAGATAGGTTACACAAATCTGCACAGCAAAAAAACACAGCTTTATTAAGAAAAACTTGACCATTTTATTCTTTTCAGTGATACAATTCTAACTAAAATAATTACAAGGTAATGGCTGAGTGGTGAAGTGCTGAAGAAGAGGACGGATCCTTTATTCTGCCTAGAGGATCATTTTATTGTTTTTATTTTCTAGGAATCTTCAATACAAGAGCCAGAGGGCACAAGTTTATCCTATTGTATCACTTTCTAAAAATATTCTGGTTGATACTTTCCTCAAAATCATGAAATTGCTTACTTTGAATCTTTCAGAAACTCAAAAAAAACTCTTACCCTCTTTACAACTTCCTTCATGAAAACTTGTGATTAATTATTTCTTTGTCATTTTCAACAAAATCTTGTGAAGAAGAAAAATGGAATGCATGAAGTTCATAAAACACTTGGAATCATAGACTTTGAATGATCATTTTTAGCACATCCTTTACTTCATTCATTCAAATAATGTTTATTGAGCATCTATGGGTTTTCTAGAAACATAGATGTATAAGATATAATCTCTACTTTGAATTATTTTATAATAAAGAAGGCAGGAACATAAGGACCTGTCACAAAGGGCATAATACATATATATTGGTCAAATATAACAAAATTCATTGCAAGTTTATAAAAAGGAAAAAATCACATTAAATTGGGAGATTTAAAAATATTCATAAGAAGAAAGAACCTTTGATATAACAAAATCTTCCAGGAAGTCAGAAACAGTGAATTTAATGCAGAGGGAACCACATTTAAAAAGGATACAGAAGGCGGAAACTACAAAGTATATTTAGGATATGTTATTTGGAGAAAGTGCTATACACAAGAGAACCATGGGAGATTAGGAGGTAAAAATAAACCAAGACTCATGCATAGAAAGCCTTAAAGATTTAAAATGGAAATGTTTCAATCTCATTTGGTGATGAATGCTAAGCTATTAGATGCCCCCTCAAGCAGAGGATTGCAAGGCCAACTCTCTATATAGACTTCTCAAAATGTGTTCCATAGAAGGCCTCCAGTTTCCTCTTTATTAGTGTCCTTAGGAACGCCCCCTCCCCGCAAGCAATCATGTGGACCAGATACACAAAGTAAAATGACATTCAGTACACATCAGTCTATATAGAAGAAAAGTTACAGCATGTTTAAAGAGCACACCATTACCCTTTTCTCCACTTAGAGTTTTCTGGAAGCTCTGGTTACTGCTGCTTTTATTTGTTTTGAAACAGAGCCTTTTGCAGCCCAGGTTACATGTAACATTCCCAATAATACTGAGTGTTGCTCTGAGTTCTTGATATCCTGCCTATGCCTTCCAAGCATCGAAATTGCAGGTGTGCACCACCTCACCTGGATACTTTTGTCTTCTTTATGTTATGAAAGAAATGGATAAAGGACCACTGGGCACAAGCACAAAATGTGTTCCTTAACTTTTCAGAACTGCACACACACACACACACACACACACACACACACACACACACACACACACACACGCACTGGAAACAAGAACAGTTTGTGGATGAGATTCAACAGAACCCACTGCACACATTCCTTCTGATCATGTTATAAGCCAAAACGTCCTTTGAATCCGCATGTCCAAGCTTGATTCCTAGTAGCTCAGGACATGGCTGCATTTGGTGATCAAGCCTCTGGGGAGGTGTTTTCACTAAACTGGGACTGTTAGAGTGAGTCTTGATCCAATTTGACATGTGTTCTTAAAAGAAGGTGAAACGTGGGCACACAAAAGACAGCAGAGGTGTGGGCTCATTGAGGAGACACCATCTGAGGAGCTAGCAAAAGGCAATCAAGGAGACTGAACATGGTTCTGGGCCTTCTGCCTTCAACAACTGTGAGAAAATGAATTTCCTCTGTGTAAGTTCCCCAGTCTGTTGCAGTATTTTTATTAATTTTTCTTGTTTTTATTTTTAGTGGCAGATGATGATCAATACACACACACACACACACACACACATAACACACACACACACACACACACACACACACACACATTAGTTTAACACTCGAATTATCTATTTATTTTTCCTGGATGTGTAAATGAGCTTATGCTTAAGGCCTGAAGGTCACTTAAGTAACTGAACAGCCTGTTAGAGATGATTATGAAGATGGAGTCCATTTAGGTTATTAACAAGTTCTGTGGGGCAGTAAGTATAGAACTGAATCTTAAGGATAAGTGTTAGGCACTGTGCCACTGTGCTCCCATTGAACACTAGAAAGCTACACTCTACCTGAGCTGTACAGGCCAAAAGTGGACCATTATGCAGCCAGTTGTGGTCATTGAAAAGGGTTATTTCCTCACCTCGCTGCCGCTGCTGGGCATGGGATGGAGCAAAGGCATGAGAAGATGTGGTGGGGTTTGCAACTGTAGCCTGATAACACTTTCACATTTGATGGAAGCCAGAGCAAATCACACCAAATGTATTGGTGGGATTAGAGGATCAGATCATTTTAAATGCTGTATCAGTTTTTTTTTCCCTTCAAGAAAAGGTCTCATGTTGTCAAGGCTAGCTTCAAAGTTGTTAGGTAGCCAAAAATGACCAAAGATGACCTTAAACTTCTGACCCTCTACCTCTAGCACCTCTAGCATACAAATGTTGGGATTGCATATATACACCAAAAAGAAGCCTGTTTTAAATGCGGTGTTCTGGGTTGAACCCAGGGGTCCATGCGTGCTGGGCAAACATCTGACTGGCCTAGTTACATAGCCAGCACGTAAAGCTTAGCCTTTAGGTTAGCTGATAGACTGCAACCAAACATATTCAAATTTTAAGGGGTGTGTGTGTGTGTGTGTGTGTGTGTGAGAGAGAGAGAGAGGGGGGGGGGTGGAGAGACAGAGACACAGACACAGAGAGAGGAGACTTTAAAGTTAAGAAGTTAAGTCACAGCGCCTCTCATTGTCACTGGTACTCTATTCTAAACACTGAACTAGATTTTCCAGATTACAAAATACAGTCTCCTGTCACAGCTCTGAGTGTGAACCTTTCTATGGAGCTAAAGATAGTCCTTTTGAGCATCGTCTCCCACCCTTTCCTTCCTTTCCTTTCTGGCAGTCAGGATGATAATTATAATCCCTATTACTTTTGAGAAACTTTCTTTTCCACCCACATGGCAGCTGAATCCCTGGGCTCTCTGCAACAAGCTCGGGGAAAGAGAGAGCCTCTCTCTCCTTTTCTGCATCTCACTCCTTCTCTTCTTCCCTCCCTGGTGGGTTTCCTTGAACCATTTCCTGGAGACAAACATTGGGTTTTCCTTCTTTCTCATGGGTGTTGAGATATAGTGAATTGTGGATCTTAGGTAAAATGCACAGGGGATGGCTCATGACTAATTTCTCTCTTGAGGTCATTGGCCTACTTACTGAGGAGAGAAAAACTGCAAGCTCTGCTCAGGGTAGCACAGAGTCTCTGAGCAGAGGGGCCTAGCAAGCATCCTCTGCCTCCGTTTTGCCTTAGTGTTTGTTTTCTGCAAATAGATATTTTCTGAAAGCTTTCGCTGAGTGAACTTTCCCAGCCAAACAGAATATTATAAGTATTTAAATTTTTTCCAGATTAACCTGAATAACAGGATGAAACAAGTAATCTTCAGTCTTTCCTTCTTCCACGACTGTGACATTTTGAAGTCTACGGGCCAGTGGTGGCATGTAAGCTTTCTATGTAGATTTGTCTGCTGTCGACTCATTAGGGAAAAGTGTTTGCAGAAAAATCAAAGAAACTAAGGTGGGTCTTTCGTGTATCCTGTGAAGGGCTGTGAGATATTTCTGGACTTTTTATTGGTGATATTTATAGTAGCTGCTTGTTTAAGGTATGTTTGTCAGGTGCCTCCTATAAAATTACAAGTTTTAAATTGTCAGCTAATGAACATCTGGGAGAGGTATGTCAAGTACACAGCAGTTCTGGTTCTTCTCGAAGTTTCTCCCACTACCATTAGCACACTTTGGTAGAAGGACAGTATTTACGAGATATTTTCTTAAGGCTAGCTTCATATTTTTTCATTTCTTCTAGACTTAGTATTTGAATTCTTCAGAAAGAAAGTGGTAAGTTTTCTTCACCTTTTAAGTTTTTATTATATCAGTGTGGACTCCTGGTAGTTGTTTCATTTCACAGGTTAAAATACATTTTGTTACGTTATTTTGTAGCTCCATTAGAAAACCTTTTGGTTTGGACCCTGTGACATGTTCCTGACCCCCATACAAAGCACTCCCTTGTTCTCTGCCATCAGATTTTCTAGGTTCGTGTTCTATTTTTCCCACACCAGTCCTTAATCAACAACATCCCATTCCTTTTAAATCAGAACACTATTTAAGAAGCAAGCTCTGGTCATCGTTCCTAGGATGGCATTGTATCTAGGCTCTCTTGAAACTGTGGAAAATCCCATGTAATATATTCTAACATGTACTGCTGCACACCTATATATCTGTATCTATCCTTTTCATTGATCATAAAAATCTTGTGATTATGTTGTTTCCAATTTTCATAGGAAGTGTCACATATTAGAAGAAGCTGAGAAGAAAAAAGCCATAGATATATGACATGTAACAGGATAGTTTGATAGGACATAAGACCAGAAAAATAATGTTAGTAGACATTTCAAAGAGGTCAATTAACCCAGATGATTAATACTAATGGTAAATCCTCATTTGAGAAGTGCACTAAAACTACAAAAAAAATGGGATGTTGTTGATTAAGGACAAAAACATAAATATTACCTAAAGTACTAACAAGAGTATGTGGAACTATTTATGCTATCTTTTGCAGGTTTTTTTTTTGGAGGGGGGGTTGCAAATCTCAATTGCTTCAAGTAAAAAGAAAAGAAAAGCAATTAGAAACAATTGTTTAACCTAGTATTTCTCAATCTTCCTTAATTATGGAATTTTATTTCTCCAGGAAAGATATTTGCTCCACAAAGGATTTTTAGATTGAGTCCTTAGGTGTTTTTATATTTACTTTAACAAATGTATGATCTTACAAAGACAAATTGAGTAATATGTACTATTCTGATATCAGTGCTGAGATTATTTATGAATATAAAAACTAACAATATTCAGTAAAGTATAAGCCATAGGGGGCAGTAAGAAAGCTTAGTGGGAACAGGTGACAGGTGCCAAGTCTGACAAGCTGAGTCTGATACCCAGAATCTACATGATGTGAGAAGAGTAGATAAATGACTGCCATAAGTTTCTCTCTGACTTCTACATGTACACTTCCATGCATGCATACACACAAACACACACACACACACACACACACACACACAAACACACACACACACACACACACTCACTCACACACACGTGCTCACAAATTAAATTAGTAAATGTTTATAAATAAAAGTTAAGATTTTTTTCATATTCTATATATCTTGAGTATTTCTCTCCTATAGTAATTTTCTGTTGCCCATTAGGCAAAAGGCCTTCATCAAGGATATATGTAATTGTACTTTTATTAGATACTGAAAAAGCACATAAACTCATTCTCAACATAATTATAAGTGAGTAAATGCAAGCTAGAGACACAGTGAAGCATCTTCCCACACTTATGATAGTTGGGAACAAAGTAGAAGAGTGTATATGTCCTGAAGAAACTGTGATGAAATTGGAACACTGATACATTGCTACTAAATCTCAAAATATTGTAATCTATTTATAAATACTCTAACAGCATCCAACAAATGATAAAGAGTGACCACATGATCTAGAAATTCTACTCCACTTTAATAAACCCAAAATGAATGAAAGTATGTATAATGGTAAAACCAGCATCTTTCAGAGGCTAGCAACAATCTGCGCTGATCATGTGTTCAATGAAAAAATGAAATGTCGTCTTTCCTGTGATATAATAGCATCAAAATTAAGAATACCAGTTATTGTATGTCATAGTATGGATGGACTTTGAAAATGTCACTCGACTTGATGTAAGCCAAGCCAGCAACACATGGCACATGGAATGGTCTAGAATTGGCAAACAGCAGGAACAGAAGTAGCTTAGTGGCTGGTGGCTGGTCAAGGCTGAAACGATGCAGAGAGATTGTTTCTGGGTAGTTTTTCCCTAATTAAAAATGTTGGTGGCAGATAACATGACTATATTGAAATGATAAACTTTAAACACTACTGGGTGAACTTCCTGGCCTATGAATTAAATCTCAATGATGATTCTGTAAAGAAATTTATGGCTGAAAAGAGAATTTACACAATAGTAAAATAATTTTACAGGTCACCTTATTGAATGGAAATCCTTAATTATGTGATAAAAATGGTATTTTTAGTAAAGAAAGCTCAATAGAATATATAGAATTAAGGGAGGTGCATTTTTTTTACCTAGGTAGGGCAGTGCCTATCCCCTAAAAAACAAAACAAAACAAACAAACAAACAAAAAATCATATACTAGCGTTTGCACAATATACTCTGGGTTTCAGCTGCTAAATGGTGTCAATGGATTTCCCTTTGTATGAACAGCAGTGAAGTTGGACTAACCTTTCAGCATTATAGTTGTGATATTCAATGACAAACTAGTAAGAAAAAAATACTGAATACACTTGATGATGTCTCTATTCAATTATTTGGTGTCTAAATGATTTTCTGTACTTTAATTGGATCAAACTACTGAGTACTTCTTCAAAATAAACCACCCCATCCATGATCTCTCTACCTCCTCCCAATGCTGAGATTAAACACTTGTGAACATGCAGAATACAAATATTTTTATTAAAATTTGTGAAAATTGTTCCTGGGAGAATTTTTTCATCTCAGCAGAGCAGAAATGCAATTAAAGACAAGAGAGTAAAGTCTACTTAAAAATACCATCAAGCATTTACTGTTTTAATATTAGTGACTCCTTCTACCTACCATACATTCTAGGAAAAAAAATTATGCATCCTGAATCTATTTGGTTTAGTATTTCAGTTAAATAGTAACAATTTAACTTATGAACAAACAAACAAACCACCTTGACCAAAAGCACACAATAGAATTTAGATAATCAACATTTTGGCTGCAATACCAAGTCAGTAATATGAAGTAATATACATCACAGTACAGCATTTGTGTCCCGAACTTTAAAGCAATATGTTACTCCTCAAATTTTCTTTTATTGTCCAAATCAAAACAATTTTTGTATATTTGAAACTGTAACGATGTGCAAAAGAATTCTAAAATGTGCTAATGATACTGCCCTCTCCCATCTACTGTGAAATGCACATAATAGGGTTTATTCCATTATATATAACTATAATAAAGTAGAAAAGCACAATTTTGAGGTCAATTACGTACATAAAGTTTTAGCATAACATTTATTTAAGATCTTATTACTCATAAAATTCCTTTGGGAAAATGGTATTTACTATAAAAGTATTAATTGTGGAAACTAACTCTAAACTCAAGAAATAATGTTGAAACTTATACTGTTTTTCATTAAATTAATATACCATGATTAATGAATAAAATTAATAACCAATAAGATCAACTTTATGTCTTAGCCCCCTTTAAATGTTCATATTTTTCTAATGAAAATTATATAAACAAAAGCAAACGTAGGCACATATCTAGTTGTATATCTTGGCTTACTATAGATCAATATCACATAACTACTCATTAAATTATCTTAAGAAAAAATATACTTACTGCCCTCTAGAGGTATGAACCAGTAGTGTAATAAGTGTAGATGTTGCTGGGCATATACAGTTTAAAGCTAACATGGCGTATTTAAACTCTTCTTCACAAACAACATGATCTGTTTGAAATAAAATAGGTAAATTAGAATAATTTACCTTTTGATGGTAATATGTTTAAATATGAAAAAAAAAATGAGTTAAATTGCAAAAGTCTCAGTATAAACATACTTATTTTAGGACTGTTTTTTCAGGTGCAATATTATCCCCAGAAATACATTTTGGAAGACAGAGTGCAGGAGAATGAGTTCGTGCCTGGGCTGGGGGACTATAAAGGTAGAATTCTAATCCTGACAAAATGGGGAACCTTGGTAAAATACTGAAAATGCCTGTGCAAGTCAGAGAGCAACCGCTGGTTTGAGATGCAGTTCAGGTGGTTAGATTCCATCATTTAGGATCACAAATACTATTTTCTAAAAATTAACCACATGATATTACACCTCAAAATTATGAAAATACATGGTAGGCTATTTGACTATCACAAGTAATATTTTATACTATCAGAGCCACAGTAATAATCTTCAAAATTAATAGTAAGGTGAATTGAAATAAAAGTGCACTGTCAATAATCTAAGGTTCCTAAACTCAAAAGTGGATACTGTCCAGCTAGGAAAGATAGAAAGTGGCATCTCAATGACAGAAAAGGAAAAGAGTGCTACAGGATGACAGTAGAGGAATGCTAGCCACATCTGAAGGGGACAAAGCTACTTAGCCCAAACTACATTGCTACCCTATGGGAATGATGAAGTTATTTGATTTTCTACATAAATCATACTTTTAAAAAGGAAACAAACTATTGTTAAACTAAAAGTAACCACCCCCATGCCAAGTGTTTCACATTAGTATTAGAAATTGAGAACCTAGTAAATATCTACGAAATGTATACATCCCTCGGGAGAGAATAGGAATTTTAGCTAATGGAAAGACAGAAAGATTACACTTGTTAGTGAGATTAAAAACTGTAAAAGAAAAATAAACACCAGGCAATACAGGCAAAGGCAAGAATGAGTGACTTCAGAAATGAGGTAGCAACTGTTCCCCTACAACTGTTAGCAAGATGATTCCTGGTTAATGTGTTTGAGCATATAGAAGAACCCATTGCTCTTTATTTTTAATTTTGTTTAAATGTTGTTTTTATTTCTCTTTGTTACATTTCATGTGAGAAATATTACACTAGCTATACCTCAGGATTTATTCTGAAACGTACAAAGTATCTCCTAATAACCTCTGCATCTCTCTTCACCCCCTCTAGCACCTTACTTCCTCCCTCTCTTCCCTTTTCAGATTCTCATTATGTTGAAATGACAGTTGAGGAAGACTTCAAAAAAACATAGCAATGTTATTTAATGTTTTGCAAAAAAAAGGGAGCAGATTCTAACTCCAATTTGAATGTTAAGATTTGTACTGAATAATTGCAAAAGAACAGTGTATTTAAACCACCCTCTCAATATTTCTCAAAATAATTTTTGAATGTGCATGCCTAATCTGTGAGAGAAAGGCAACAAAGCTGTTAAAGGCAGAATGCGGTTGCTTTAGACTCCTATCTTAGCAATGCATAGGGGACCATGATTTCAAACTAACACTCGCAACATATGATCTGTGAAAAAATATATACACTTCATAACATAACATAAGACAGGACTTTTAAAAATCCAAACTGTAACAGAATAATTGGAAGCTTGATTACCATATGTACCACCACATGCGGTTATTAATTTTCACTAAGAGGCATAACCATATTTCTTCAAATAGAACAACTTGAAAATTGCAGTACATGGGTGATGCTTTGTAAATATTTCATCATGTTTTCCTTCAATAGTTAAAAGTGAGGTATTGTGGCCTTTCTTTGTTCAACAGTTATCAGAATTTTGGAGGGAATGATTGTGGGGTAACTGTATGATGATAGTCCTCCCCCTCTCCATAAAAGCTATACTGTTCTTTATTCTACTAATGTATTAAAATCCTCACATGGCTCCTCTCTCAGATAAAGGCTTTGCAGCACCAATCAGCCTTTCAGACTTAAAGCACATTTGCCACCATTACCACCACAGAAACATAAAGTATGTTCTGCATTTTCAGTGTCATATGCTGAATTATCTACCAAAAACACATTAAAAATGCACTTATTATCTTTAGCATAGCATGTGACTCACTGATATTACTTTAAGACAGTCATCACTATTTTCTACTAGTGTCAACATCTATTACTGACGTGACTATTGGTGCAAGCCTCCTTTATATTGCATTTTCTTGTTTATTTTATTTCAACACTTCCATGAGAACAATTCATGCTTCATTGTTATGCATTTCTCCCTGCAGTTTTTCAGTAAAAGAATCTTAAAAGTACCTATTGCACAAAGTAGGCACAAAAGGCTACTGAGAATGCTTGGTGAATAAAGAGCTCTTTGTTCAACCAAGAAAGCCTAAAATAGAGGACTAATATCCAGGTATATAATGAACACATAAATAAATAAATAAATAAATAAATAAATAAATAAATAAATAAACTATATCAAGAAAACAACTTAATTTTAAAATGGCTAGGAAAACTTAAATATACCTTAAACATGCTTAGATATTATAAAAATGCCAGTCAATATTGCTTTGATTTCATTTTACACCCATCAGAATGGCTAAGATCAATAAAACAAGTGATGGGTCATGCTGGCAAGGATATGGAGTCAAGGCAACACTCATCAATTGCTGGTGGGACTGCAAAGTTTTACAGCCACTATGGAAATTAGTGAGGCGATTACTCAGGAAGATGGAAATCGATCTACCTGAAGATCCAACTGTATCATTCTTGGGTATATAGCAAAAGGACATTTCACACTACCACAGAGACATTTGTTCAACAGTGTTCATTGCTGCTCTGTTAATAATGACCAGCAATTAGAAATAATCTATATTCCCCTGATCAGACAAACGGATAGAGAAAATGTGGTACATTACACAATGGAGTATTATTTATCCTTTTAAAAAAATACTGAAATCATGAAATTCTCAGGTAAGTGGATGGATCTAGGAAAAAAGAAAAAAAACCCACCCTTAGTGGGTAATACAGAAAGACAAATATGGTATTTAGTCATTCATATGTGGGGAAAAAACAAAACAAGCAACCAAACCCTTTTTAAATGCAAAGAAATTTTCTTTTCTAAGAACTTTCACTATTTGGGGGCTAGGGACATGAATCAGTGGGTAAAAGAACTGCTTATGCAACCATGTTAGCCTAAGCCAAGTCCAAGCACATTAAAAAAAAAAAAAAGGAGCCAGGTTGTCCATGTGTATCTGTGATGCCTGTGTTGGGACAAGGATCCTGAGTGCTAAGCAACTAGCCATTCTAGCCCAAAGAGTGACCTTCAGGTTCAGTAAGGGTCCCTGTCTCAAGGAATAAACACAGAGTGGTAGAGCAGGATCTTTGATGATCTCCTCCGGCCTCCACACCCTGCACACATGCATCACAAAGACAGAAACATTAAAATCTACACACACACACACACACACACACACACACACACACACACACACACCTTGCTAGATTTGAGAATTGCTACAATAAATCCAACTCAGAGTATCTCTCCTGGGAAAGGCAGAGTCTTCCCAATGTGATATGATGATATGTAAGTCACCTGTGTGCTGAAACATGTTAACTTACTTAGATCCTGCTACCCAATCCTGCTGGTCAACCGCATGTAACTATCCATAAGTTAAAATTCAGTAAAAGTAAAAGCTCAGTTCTTCTGTCACACTGGAACGATTTAAAAGAGTTGGGTAACCATCCAATGACTGAGGGAACCGGATGCAGGGATCCACGGTCAGGCCCCAGGTGGAGCTTCAGGAGTCCAATTGGCGAGAAAGAGGAGGGTTTGTATGAGCGAGAATTGTTGAGACCAAGGTTGGAAAAAGCACAGGGACAAATATACAAACGAAAGGAAACACATGAACTATGAGCCAATGGCTGAGGAGCTTCCAACTGGATCAGGCCCTCCAGATAAATAAGACAGTTGATTAGCTTGATCTGCTTGGGAGGCATCCAGACAGTGGGACCGGGTCCTGTCCTCAGTGCATGAATTGGCAGTTTGGAACCTGGGGCTTATACAGGGACACTTGGCTCAGCCTGGGAAGAGGGGACTGGACCTGCCTGGACTGAATCTACCAGTTTGAACTCAATCCTCAGAGGAGTCTTTGCCCTGGAGGAGATGGAAATGGGGGGTGGGCTGGGGGGAAGGCGGGAGTGCGGTGGGGTGGGGTGGGGTGGGGTGGGAGGGGGGAGAACAAGGGAATCCGTGGCTGATATGTAAAATTTAATAAATAAATTTTAAAAATGAAAAAAAAAAGAGTTGGGTAACAATTGTGATTGCTGACTAACCTGCTGGGCAGGATGATATGCTTCCTTTGTCACCACTAGTCTCATTGCTTAGGCTTCTTCATGTGTCAAATGGGTTCTCATAAGCTCTAAAACAGGTAGGATATATTTCAAATTCCTCAGCATATCACTCACCAGCAGTCAGAACTTAGACAGGCTTCCTAACATAATGCACCATTCCTGTGTACCTTCTCTGTCATATGGCAGCTAAAAATGTTCCTCTGTAACACCAGGAGAAAAGGCAGAACATATGGGGATGAATACAGGCAGGGGAAGATTAGGAAAGTGATGTTGTTCTTACTATGGCTCTATTTTCTTAGTCAAATAGATGGAAATGATTAGGAAGAAGGAGGCAAAATAGAGGTTGCAGATAATCTGTTGTTTTCTTGTGTTTTTTCCTATTGCTTCACTAAAATGCAGGAAACTTGGGCCAGGAATAGAGCTCATTTGGTAAAGTGATTGTCTTACAAACATGAAGACCTACTTTCCATTCCCAGAACACACAGGGAGAAAGCCTGATGTAGTGAGCCACACAGTTAAGCCTAGCACATGAAAGCAGAGAGAAGAGGACCAGTGTGACTGCCGGCCAGTGAACCTACACTATTTGGCAAACCTCAAGCCATTGAGAGCTACCTTCTCAAACACCAGAGAGTACAGCTTCCTGAGAAGGACATCCAAGGTTGACTTCTGGCCTCCATGCACAAGTACATACACATGCACTCATAAAGGTGATCTGACAGGAGAATTGGAGAAGATGAGGTGGGCACTTTAATATGGTGAGAAGGTGGTAAATACAGGAGGAGGGATGTGGGTAAAATAACAATAAGGGTGCCTTCAAAAGCCACAAAATATTGTAAAAAATATTAACTATTTCGCTAAAAAAAAGGCTGATCACATATGCAATTCCACATATGAAATTTACCCACCTGAGCTGACAGTGCCCCTTTAAGAGCCAAAGACAACCTAACAAAAACATCAATATGAGACATGAAAAGCCCTCTTTTGAGTTGTTGACGAGGTTGTTTAAGAGACTCCCCAAACATGCAGGCTATTGTTGTTGTTTTTGATCATGCCCACCTTAGTAGAAAGTAAGTCCTTATTGCTGATGACACCATGGACTTCAGAAACAGCCTAGGGATTCCTGAGCTAGAACTAACCTGAAAGAAAGTTTGAAGGCAAATTAACAGTTCTACCCAGCTATTAGGCCTATGAGCCACATCATGAATTGCATGGCTAGGTAACCCTAAGGGTGAAGTAGTGCTAAACATACATTGGTGTTAACTAACTGCTCCATAATTGGACTTACCAACCCACTCAACAAGAAGGAAACCAAGTACAGAAAACCTAGGTACAAACGCAGAACTAACGAAGTCATGGATACTGGAAGAGAATCTGCTACCACTGATTTACTAAACCAGCATCATCTCTAACAATATACAGCCATAAGCAGCTGTCCTTATAGCCACAGAAATACATGGTCTTGACTCCTCATCAAGGAAACTTCTCTTTGCAACAGAGACAACCAGTACAGAAAACCACCACAACCAATCAAAATCAACACTGTGGAGCCTGATCCAAATGAATACATCCACAAAACAACTTCCACACCTAAGGTTCAGTGAACATTGAAGAAGAGGTGACAAAAATATTGTAAGGACCGGAGGATCGGGGAGTCTGCTGTGAGATTGTGTCTCCTAATAATATCAGAAGCTACACTCATAAAATTTCACCAACATGACTGTCCAAATGTAAACTGAACAAAGTCAAAACCAGTGGACATGCCAAAGAGGATGGAGAAAACCCTATGAGGCCTCAGTCCTACACAAAGAACTGTAGGCAACTGAAAAAATATGGAATCGGGAGATGGGGTCTTTTCCAGGGAATAGCACACCAATTGGCTATCTAGTACCAAAAAGTCAGTTCTGAAAACATACCTATAAGTAACATTATATGAACTAAACATTATATTTAGCAATGTATATGTGTATATACATATTCATACATGTATGCAACAACAGTTAGTGAAGAAGGGGGCCTTGGGTTTAAAGGAGGTCAGGGAAGGATGTACAGGAGGACTTTAGGGAGGAAAGGGAAGAGAGAAATTTTGTAATTATATTACAATCTCAACCCCCCCCCAGACAATCTCTAAAAGATTAAAAATAAAAAAATGTAATTCAACATTTTTTTCTAAAACTATCATATAAAATACATAGACCTTAGAGGCTTATAATGCATCAATACATCCAGGCAGAATCCTTTTCTCCCCCAGTGTCTGTTTTATATGCAGTAAGCACAGGTCTACAAAAGAGGTCAGAAGAAAAAATATTCTGATGAGAATCAACTGCACCTTGCTGATTTCAGTTAAGAACATATTTGTTCTAAGATAAGAAGCCATAATGTTCCAGCAGAGATAGAATTTCTAAAGTAGGACTTTACTTGAAATCAGAAATAAAATCAAATGTCCACAGATCTGAACACAGAAAAATGAAAAAATGTGCTTCAGAAAATGCTTCCCTTTGAGAACCTTTTGGGGGCTGTCCTTTAAGGTATCTTGAACATAATATTGACATTGAATAAGGACCAAATTCTAGTACTGTGATGCCTTCCCAAGGACATGTTTCAGATGGTACCATAAAAGACACATTACAGTCAAAAGGAAATGATGGACAGGGTACCAGCAAGTAGATAACTGAAGTTTAAGAAGGTTTTTTAGACCTCTGCTTAGAGTGTGGACACACAGTAAGTACCCAAACAACTGCAGTGCACTTTCAACCTCATCATCACAGAGTGACTAGTGAGGATGCTACAGGATAGACCTTGCACATCACCAAGGAAACTAAGTACTTCTCAGGAACACAAGGTTTGTTTAATAAAAAAAAATAATGTACCACAGTACTTCTGGAAATCTCTCAGTTTCCATGTGATATAACATGCTGTGACACAATTACTACTATGAGTTTCCAATTTATCCCCTTTCCAAAAACTGTCATTTTATTGAAGTTACAGTGTTTTATTGTTCATACATATGGGTCAATCATAATGTCAATAATGTACAGGTCAATCGGCAAATGTAATATTTAAGAGCCAGGTCATTGGGGGCTATGTTTAATTAATCAGGTATTCTAGAACAATGCTGGTGTAGCACCCACTGGGCATGTGAAGCATTTGTTATGTATGGGGAATGGATAAGAATCTAAGAGTTTTGATACTTGGATGATCAAACATTTGTACTACAGCCAGAACTGTAGGTTAGAATAACTCTTTTCTTGGTATCAACTATCTCTGGCATTTGTTACAATAATAGAAAGCTCCTCAATATAGCGGGAAGGGGATCAGACTGCAAAGAATGTTTATCTCAAATACTGTGCAATTGTTTTGAAAGAAAATAATTTAAGATGGTAGTAATGCATGATTTGTTTCTTTTTATTATTTTATTTTTAATTTCAAATGTTTAAGAATTACAATGAAACATGTCTTAATTGTAGGATTATTTAAATTCTATAATTACTACTCCATAAGCATGTGCCATCTTTCCATAAACTGGTGTTTTATTCAATTTCCTTAGTGTTTTAAAGTTTATAGTACACAAGCCTTTACATTATTTGTTTAGAGTTAGTCCAAGATATTTTGAGGCTCTTGTGAAAGGTATTGTGTCCCTGATTTCTTCCTCAGTCCATTTGTGTGTAACAAGTGCCCTCTGTATACAGAAAGGCTACTTATTTTATGTATTAAATTTGTATCCTGTACTTTATTGACTATGTGTATAAGCTTTAGAAAAATCCTGGTGGAATTTTTGGGGTATAAAAGTAACTAATCTACAAATAAGGGTCCTTTGACATATTCTGTCCTATTTGTTTCTTTCCTTTGCTTCCTGTTGGTATCTAGTTCAGTTGGTGTATTGTTCCAGTTGAGACGTCAAGTACTAAATTGAATAAGTATATAGGGGAAATCCTTTGTCTTCCTGATATTAATAGAAACCCTGTGAGTTTATTTCCATTTAAGATGATACTGAATATAGACTTGCTGCAAATTGCTCCTATTATGTTGAAGTATGTTCCTTGTATCTTTGTTGTCTCAGGGACTTTTACCATGAAAAGATGTTGAATTTTGTCACAGGTCTTTCCATCATCTAATGAGATGATCATGTAGTTCTCTTTTAGTCTACTTATACAGTACATTACATTTAAAGATTTGCATATGTTGGCACCATCCCTGCATCTCTGGGATAAAAGCAATGTGATCGTGGTGGATAATCTTTTGTTGTGTTGGATTCCATTTTCAGGTATTTTATTGAGAATTTTTGCATCTATGTTCATGAGGGATATTTGGTGTGTACATTTTTTGGTTGTATCAGTGGTTTTGTTAAGTGAGTAATAGTGGCTTCATAAGAAGAAATAGGACATATTCCTTCTGTTTCCATTTTGTGGAATAATTTTATGGGTAAAACCTATGTCAGTGGAACTATTAACTAGAATTAATATTGTATAAAGGGTTATGCTACCAAAAGCACACTATTGATAATATAATGCAACCCCAAAATATTCTAACACATTTCTTTATAGAAATTGAAAACAATACTTAATTTCATATGGAAACATAAAAAGATAGTTATAACAATCCTGAAAAAATAAAAGAACTGCTGGAGGTATTATCATTCTAGATTTCAAGTTATTACAGAGCTATAATAGTAAAACCAGCAATATATATATATACTTGAAAACAGACAAATTTACCAGTGGAATTAAAGACACACACACACACACACACACACACACACACACACACACACACACATTATACAAAGAAGGCAAACATACACACTGTGGAAAAGACAGCATCTCCAACAAATAATGATAGTCAATCTGGCTGACTGTAGAAGAATGAAAATAGAACCACGTCTATCACCCTGTATAAAACTCAACTCCAAATGTATCTGAGACCTCAACATGAAACTGGATACCCTGAATCTGTCAGAAGTGAAGGCACAAGAAAGGACTGACTGAACAAGTACTCTACAATGAATACATGGGACCTCTTGGTCCCATTGGCAGTTTACAGAATAGAAAAAAAAAAACTTTACCAGTTATTAATCAGTTAGAGGGTTAAATCTAGAAAAGATAAATAATGAAAAACACTGGACAACCTGAAAACAAATTACCCAATTTAAAAAATGTGGAACAGAACTAAAAGTCTCAAAACAAAACAAATGGCTGAAAATCACTTAAATATATGTTCGACATCTGTAGTCATCAGGGCAGTTTAAATTAAAGCTACTTTGAGATTTCATCTTACCCCAATCAGAATGGTTAAGATCAACAAAAAATGCCAGCATATGCTTATGAGTAGACTGAGAAAGGCGAACCCTTATTCATTGCTGGCTGGTGTACAAACAGCACAGTCAGTGTGAAAATCTGTATGGGGGCCCCTCAAAAATAAAAGAAATCGATCTGCCACAAATCTAACTATACCATTCTTAGGCACCAATATATCTCTACTATGGAGATAGGTGCTTGATCATCCCCGTTCATTACTGCTCTGTTCTTAAGATCTAGAAATTGCAAATAGTCTAGACCTCTATCAACTGATGAGTGAATGATCGTATATGGTATATTTACAAAAGAGCACATTATCCAACTGTTAAGAAAAAGTAAATTATCAAATTTTTAGGTAAATGGATAGGGTTAAAAACATACATTCTGAATGAGGTAATTCAGACCTTAAAAAACAAATATTCCATGATTTCTCTTATATGTGGATGTTAGCTTTTTAAGTTTAGGAATGTGTGTTTCAAACCAAGTCACTGGTTTAAACAGAACAGGGAATCTTCCAAGGTAGGGTAAATACAATAGCGTGTGATAAAGAGACAAAGAGGACGTTAGAACAGGAAGACTAATGGAGGAGTGTCGTGGAAGGCCAGAGTAAAGGAAAGAATATGAGGAGGAACAAGAAACACGAAAGTACCATTGAAAGGCCATATGGAGAGCTACTAGTGCCCACTACTGTAACTTCTTAAGACTGTTATACTGTAGCTTCCTAAGATATATATATAAAAGTAATTTAAATGTAGTCACCATACAATGAGGAAACAATGCCCCAACTAGACATCTTACACCATCAAGTAAAACTTCCAGTGCCAGGGAATGGGGTACATCTTTTTGAGTCATTGAGCAAACATGTCCCATGGACTCTCCTCTCTGTATCATCACTGGCTATTTCCAATTACGACATTTAGGTTTCAGTAAGCTGGATCATGTCTTTAAATGCCTACATCATTTTATTTTCTATGCTCTTGTATGACTTAAAGCTACAAGATTTCCCCATGTGGTTGCTAGGTAACAGTTCTTTGGAAAGCAGTAAACAGAAACACTAACTAAACCAACCCAGCCCTGGCTTTTGATTACAGAAATCAAACATCTTTCAGGAAAAACATATTAGGAAAAAAAAACATAAACAGAGTCAAAACAAAAACAATGCTATTCATTTTATTTCACCAAGTAAAAGCGTATTACAAACAGTAACTGAATAGACTTCATTATAAAATTTCTTACATATTGTTTGCTTATTAGATTCTGCTGCTAAGTGTGAGTGGATTGAGTGCTATGAAACCCACATATTTTTCTGATGAGAACAGAAACCATCCAGCAATTCTGTGATTTTTATTTCAATCCCATTGGATTAATCAATAAAAATAACTGTGTGTGATCACACATCATAGATTGTGCCAGTTCCACTACGATACTCCATTTAAATGATAAGTGGCTAAAAACTAATTTAAGTAAACCTTTAAGTCATTTAATCTCATAAGTTTTAAATATAAATATGTTGATTGAATACATGAAAGTCATCTCAGGTTTAGATTTCCAAAATCTTTAAAACAATTTTACAATTAATTCATTAATACTTTACTTAAAAAGGATATTTACATTTTTATAATTGCTTAATTATTTTAAATCTATAATTTTGTATGCATCACACCAATTAAATATTCAATGGAGTCAAATATTTTATATTCTATATCAAAAATTTTATATATTAGCTATAACATTTAATGTTGTTATTTTTCAAAATTCCTGTCCTCATAAATGTAATTTCTTGGGTTTTCAACTAAAGATTTTCCTTATTATTTCCTTACTATTATTCTACTATAGTAGAATGAAATATAGTTCTTGACACTTCATATTATAATAATCTCAAAGAGTATTTTGGCCTTTATGATATATATATATATATATATATATCACATATGTTTAAACTTCACAAAATTTCTATGATATAGTACATGTTAAAAGTATTCAGGCATTAAATCAGATACCAAGAAGGGCAATGTAATTCAATTTGTTTGATGCTGACTAAAACTTATACTACAAAGTACACAGAATTCTATGTAGCTTTACATGTGACCAATCAAACACTCAAAGAGATAGCAAAGCTTAGCAGTTTTTCCTCATCTGAAGCATATGACAGGTTAAACTCCTGATATAATGGACAAAAGCACTATCTGCAATTAAATTGGAATGATAGAAACATGGCCATTAGTTTCTCAAACACCTATTATATACTGGATGGCTATGGAGAAATATCATTATATGTGCTACTGAAATTTTTTTTATTTTTTTCATAGCAATTGTAACAAGAATAAGATTATTTAAGTCCTCAAGGAGGAGACCATAACACATGAGTAAATGTGTGGTAAATGTTGAAAAGTAAATATTTGCAGATTCTCAAAGAAGATATAATGGACATTTTTGCCTCCACTGATGAAATAAAGAAAAGCAGCATCAAGGAAATGATACTTAAACCACAATTCCAAGAACAACTAAGGATCAAGTAGTAGAAAGGAGAAGAAAGCATATAGATGTAATTTACTCAGTCATCAAATTAGCGAGTTAAGAAACATCCACTTGTTTATGAAAGCCAGTTAGAAAATTTGAAGATCAAGTAACAAGAAAAACTTCTCAAATGTTTGAGTCAATGGGATCCAACAGAGAAATGAACACAACTCCTTTAATTATAATTGAAAACAAATATATAGGAAACAGAAAACATTAGTGTAAAATAAAGGAGTACTTGGAAAACAAAATTAAGAAATTTCCTTGTATAGTTTCTCATGTTCCTAGGAATCAGAAAGTGAGTGAAACATGAAATAGTATCTACAAGAGCAAAAATTGACTTGATGATGCAAAGGAGTCCACAATATCCAGGGCCTTCTTGACATGCCTGAGGAGATGAATCTCATCCAGTCTGAGTGTCAGGAGAAATGCAGGGTCTAGTGATATAGAATTTTGCGTGTGATGTACATAGTAAAAAATGAAAATCCTCTTAAGATGTTGTCTGTACAAAGTGACAGACTGTAGATATTGGGGTAAAATATAAGGGAACGAGGGGACAGACTATCTGTACTGGTGGTGTGTTCAAGTTTATGCATTTAAGGTTTTGGTGATAAAAAATGGGCTGTTTCCCTTTGAAATTTCCAGTGCCTGCCAACATATGCCAATCAGTACTAGACTGAAGCAGACCCCAGCTAATGCCATAGGGATTCATCTATGATTCTGATATAATGCAAATTGGTCGAGATGCTTTCTGAAGAGGCAGTCTACTGATGATGCAGACAGACTCTTAGCAATATCCAGTTGCCATAAAAGCTCTGAAGGCCTGATTCCAACACCACACACAAACACACACACACACACACACACACACACACACACACACACACACACACAGGATATTTATCTCTGATTTGTTGATAAATAAAATGCTGATTGGCCAATAGCCAGGCAGGAAGTATAGGCAGGGCAATCAGGGAGAAGAATTCTGGAAAGAGGAAGCGCTGAGTCAGGAGTGGTCAGCCAGACACAGAGGATACAAGATGACAAGGCAGAACTGAGAAAAGGTACCAAGCCACGTGACTAAATATACATAAAAATTATGGGTTAATTTAAATGTAAGAGCTAGTCACTAATAAGCCTGAGCTAATGGCCAAGCAGATATAATTAATATAAGACTCTGAATGATTATTTTATAAGCAGCTGTGAGACTGTGGGCCAGGCGGGGCACAGGAAAACTTCCAGTTACAGTCAACTGAGACGTGTTTCTGGGACATACTGTATCAAAAGCTTTGATGAGGTCAAAAAAAAAAAAAAAACCAACATTTAGACTGTTTCAAATGAAACAGCAAGTTCAAGATAAAGACGGGACACCGAGTTCAGATCTCATAAGGTCTGAATGGTTTAAATGAGACTGGAATTGGGATATGGATAAAAGGTCTAAACGATGTACTTTCTATCATTTTCTGTCACATATGTTTTAACTTTAAGTCCCAGGAATTTATTGCCAATAAGACAGGAAAGCAGCTTTTTCTGAATCAAATATTCTACGAAGGTTTAAAAAATAACATAATTCTAATGGTTTCCAAAATGTAATTTAAATTTGAAAAAAAAAAAAAACAACAGATGTTGCTCTGTATGAGACTTAAAAGAAGACTGAATTTAGATTCATGACTTTGAGTCACTAAAGCAAGTTAGTCTTTAGGAAAGTACACTTAGGCTCTGATGAGATTACTCATATGCATGCATAAATAAAAGTATATATGTCATTTCACTCCCAAAAGGGTCATGACCCACAGAACCACTGATCTAAGGGATCAATACGCCACAGTGTCTTCTCTACATAATGGAAATATATAGGCTCATGTAAGATCATATTTCTATCCAAAGTGTGTGTGTGTGTGTGTGTGTGTGTGTGTGTGTGTGTGTGTGTGTGTGTGTGTATCCCTTAGATCAGTGGTTCTGTGGGTCATGACCTCTTTGAGGGTCAAATGACATTTTCACAGGGGTTGCCAAAGACCAGAGGAAAACACATATGTTTACATTACGATTTAGGACAGTATCAAAATTATAGTTACAAAGAAGCAACGAAAATAATTTTATGGTTAGAGGTCACCACAACATGAGGAACTGTATTAAAGGGTTGCAGCATTAGGAAGGTTGGAATCCACTGTCTTAGGCAGACAAAACCCATGCCCAGATTTCTACCGTCATATGTCATTACTGTAGCCTCTCAGGCAGTACCATTGCTCTGTATTAAGCAGAGAGTGGAGCTGCATTTAGGATTTAGAACTTTTTGTTAATTGGTTGTCTTTCAGAAATTCCTTGGAATGATTTTTTCCATCTTCCACAGAACTGCCTATTCTTTCTGAATTATAAATAGACAGAACCTGAACAGATAAAGGTACATGAACGGAATATGATAGATGAAAGATAGCAGAAATCCTTAAACAATCATTAACTAGTAAACTGAATAAATTATTATACAAAAATATCCTGCAGTTTATATTTCCCAAGGGGTCTTAGGCAGTTTAAATGCACTTTTAAGGGAAAAAATGATGAGAATTTGATAGGGCAGTGGAACCATGTTTTTGGCTTGCTCTTCTCTTCCCTTGTACTGACTATATGTCCTCAGTACTGCTGAAGTTAACTTCCAATAAACCTTCAACTCAATAATCACACTAACAGTAACAAGAAACAAATTTGGCTTGGCATTTTAGTCATTAGGAACAAATTTTTCTGACCATAGGTGACAATTTGAATTTTTGTTGCAAAGTTTACTTGAAGAAATTAACTTTGGAGAAATTAGTTTGAAAGACTCATTTGAATTAAGTCATAAATTTGGAGAAGATTTCTATGAACTTAGTGTACGGTGTTAAATTTTGCAATAAAGGATAAACATCAGTTGGAAGCCATCATAGTTATTACTCAGAAAACACCTTTCACAATGGAAAGTGTGAGCCTGGAGAGATGGCTTACCCCAGCATTTAAAAGGCCAAGGCTGAACAGTTGCTATGAGTTCAAGGCCATCTTTGGCTATGTAGTGTTTTCCCGGTAACACTGAGAAATGAGTCAGACCCTGCCCACACAAATAGCCCAACAGCCAAAAAAAAAAAAAAAAAAAAAAAAAAAAAAAAAAAACAAGCAATACATGAAGTCACCATTTTAATTATTTCAAAACCCCTGTAAAGCACTAAAAAAAAGAAACTTCTATATAGAAAACAAGGACATTAGACTATACCTTATATGTGAAACATATAACATGGAATACAATAGAAAACATAATATACAAATCTCTATTCCTCTAAGTTGAATATTAAAATAAAGGGTGTAAGGTAACCATTCACTCTTTCTCCCTTCCTCCCTTCCCTCCTACTTGGTTGTGGGAACCTCCAATCACACACACATAAGGAAAGCATGCCACAGCTGAAGCACATTTCCAGCTTGTCCCTTTTGTTTTAAGAATGTATATTCCACAAATGCAGCATATGGATTTAAATGCTGACTCTATCCTTTGTTATCTTAATGTCAGTGGTTTTCTTTCTTTCTTTTTTTTTTTTGTTGTTGTTTGTTTTTACGTGTACATATGGGGGAAATTATCGAAGATGCCTGCAGGCATCAGCTTCTAGAATGACCAGTAACAAATCTTATGTCTTGGAATTCATATCCTCCTTTACAGAACAAAGATAACCTGAATATGCAAAAAGATACTGCAGGAAGGATGGGTATGATAGTCAAGGCAATGTCATAAACATGGTGGCTTCTGCCTCACTATCTTCTATATCAACTTCTCTAGGGAAACTTGGCTGGCATATCCTGAGGACACTCAGTAAACCCTAATGAAACCTTAGCCAACTTGAGTTTCCAAGAGTGTGAGGGAACCACATTGGTAGGTTATCTTAAAGACAAGCCAAATTTAGAAATAACGGCAGGTTCAATTGATATCTCTTTTGCAACACATTGACCTTGTTATCACTTCCAGACTCCTGACCCATGGAATCTATGAGATAATAAATGTTCCTGGTTGCTTATAGCAGAAACTTTGGGTGTGGTTTTGAAGCAAGAGATAATGAATTCATAATCTTACAATGCTTCTGCTGGGACTGGGTAAACAAGCAAGAAGGACTTTCCTTATCAAGTTTGAATATATAAATATTGGTTACACAATGATTATATAGTTATAATTATATTACTTACATTATGTTTCATTCAACCAAGGGGCAAATATCAAAAAAGAATATGTGCCATTGTATAAGCATAAATCACTATTTAGGAGATAATCAACTGAAATTGTGCATTAAAATCTATAAAAATAATATCATTTATAATAGAAACATAATTTCTATGGAAAATTTACAGGTTGGTTAAATTAAAACACATATAGATGGATATAGATGATTTAGATATATAGATAGATGGATAGATAGATGATAGATGAGAGA